>NC_137624.1:29598771-29611271 GCF_963280865.1 Gymnoscopelus braueri
AGGGCACAATCCCTAGCTGGCTTTTGTTTGGGGCACCATTTCAAGCTGGAGGCACCACTGGCATGTCACATACTTAGAGGACCATACCAGCTGAAAAATACATGTCATTGTCCTTTCAAAGATGTGACCATTACTGAACTTACCGGAATTGTCATTGTTGGCTAAACATAAATCAAAAACTTGCTGTAGTTAATGCTGGGTGTATTTTAATTGCTATTCATGGCTAGACCTTTCAAATCAATCTTTGCTTTAAAATGCATTCAAATGCAATGATAACATTTCATCAACAAAATGTACTGATAAATAACTGACATACAACCAAAAAGAACTATCAAGCATGTTCTAAAATCACTGTACTATGTTTTTGCATTGTTAAAATATGTGGTAAATTTCTCAGAGGCAGTGTCTATAATGTGATTCCTGTTAATGGAATTTTCATCTACAATGTTCTCTAGTGGTCCCAGTAATATTGGTTTTGAAGACCACTGAAGTAGCATATAACATGACATGGTTTGATTTAAAACTACACAGTAAAAAACACAAGATTCCTTTTGTCCATTTGAACAGTCAATACAGAGTATAAGATTTGGGAGGAAATGCATGAACTATTTTGGGTATAAATAGCTAATAGATCATTCGCGAAAGTGTGACTTATTAATTCCTTGTTAAATGTTTGTTAATAGTTGGTTAATGATATAACTATGTCTTATAATTAAATAGTTAAAACAGATCATGAACAAGCTATTAGTAAACTACTTAATAATGACTAAGGTGGTGGGCAGTTTACCGTAGGCTTGCGCTGTAAATGGACATAGAAATAATCTTTAAAGGTTTCCAGTCATTCTTCTCTCACTCACAGTTCTTCTTTACAAACATGTTTCCTGAAGTCCTCTTCTATGTATAACACTGTGACCCGATAGCCGTGTGGTTAGGGCACATACCACATGGGTTCTAATGCCTGACAGCCAGACAGCCAGTCCCTCAGTTTGATTACCGGCATTTGCTGCATGTCACTTCCCTAGCCATGTCTCTTTCCACTGCACCCTTTTTACACACACACGCAAGAAATATTCCATGGATAAGTCTTGACAGCAAGTTGGATAATATTCAGTATTTTTTCATAGCTACATCAAATTGTAAATTCTATATAAATAAAGTCACTCAACAAGTCTGTCACATTCGATACAATTTATTTTGCAGTGTAAATAATCACCACTTCAGTGTAATAATTATTGCAAACCAGCTGACCAATTTAAGGCTTCCAAGTTCATTAGCAGAGTGAAGTAATCCTGTCACTTCAAACTGGGTCTGCATGCCACTCGCTTAGTTGGACCCTTAAAAGGGTACTTCCTGATATTACTTCAAAATGAAGCCCCCAAAATGTATCTATGTGCAGATTATTTAAACATTTGAAAATATCATTAATTGCATACATTTCTTCTCCGCCAGGCCGAAGGTTGAGACCTGAGACTATAATTTTCGCCGCTGTCTGTCCGTGTGTGTGTCCGTCCGTTCGTCTGTCTGTGAGCAGCTAATCTGCCACTGTTGGACCGATCGACATGAAACTGAGCACGTATACTCCTTGGAGGCCAAGTAAAAACCTCTGCCCCAAATTTCTCACAGCGGCATGTTATAGCGCTACCAGGAAGCATATTTTTGAAAAACTTTCTTTTATATTACTCCAACAGATTTTGTCCAAACATCACACAAATCGGTACACAATATCTCTAGTCATGTGATCAAGACTGATCTGTCTGATTTTTCATATTCTATCCGGGATTGGCTATAAGATTGCCGTCTAAAGTTTGCAGGTGTGGCCCGTTTTGAGCAAATCATGATCACAGCGTCTGATTGCCGTGAAACTTTGTTCGCACATTCCCACTAGGCCAAGGAAGAAATGCCACCCTAGATCTTTCAAATCGGCCACATGGTGGCGCTATAACAGGCCGATTCACATTTTGGCTCTTAACTCTTGAACCATAGGTCATATAATCAAACGTATTTTCCCCTTGGATTCCTTGGATCATTACGGAACTCCCCAAACAAGCCAAGCCCATTTACATCTGACAAGTTTTCCGCCACGTTACGTTTTCTTTGAAAAACACTCCTGCTACTCCTCCTACAGATTTTGTCCAAACCTCACCCACATTGGTACACATGATCTCTGTAATCATGTTATCAGGATGTATCTGTCAGATTGTTCGGAATCTATTCCGATTTACTGCAATTGGCTTTGAAAGTTTGCTGGAGGAGCCCATTTTGCACGACATGCTACAAGCACTGCCGTACCGATCGGAAAATTGTTTTTCAAATCGGCCACCATGTGACAGATTTTTGCGAAACACTTTTTTTGTTACTACTACAGATTTCTCCTATTCCATTCCGATTGGCTATGATTGGCTTCCAAAGGGGGGGTTTTGCACAAAATACCATACATCATGAATGCAGCGCCCAATTGCTAGAAAACTTTGCACGCACATTCCCAATAAGCCAAGGAAGAACCTCCATCCCAAATTTTTCAAATCTCCTACTGGTGGCGCTACAACAGCCCACTTCCCGTTCTGGCCTATAAGTCTTGAACCATAGGTTGTACAATCAACATCTTTTTTCCCCTGGATTCCTTAGCTTAGATCACATCGCAACATATAGGCCCTGTTTGTGCCAGATTACATTTTCTGCCACAGTGCGTTTTCTTCAACACACACCTTTTGCTACTACTACAGATTTTGTCCAAAACTCACAAATCGGTACACAGAATCTCTGGGGTCATGTCATCAACATTCATAAATAAATAGAGCTGGAACACTTGGGGTTACGATGGGCTGTTGAGTGCCATGGATGGGGCCATTGATGGGGGGATAGATGGGTGAAGATAAGTCCATGAACACTTTTTTGATTTTTATGGAACATTTTCTACAACAGGAGTCTTCAACGTTTGTCAGGCCAAGAACCACTTAGCTGAGAGAAAGACGAAGCAGGGACCCCCTAAACCTGTTTTTTAGAAGCCTTCCATGCAACTTGATAAGCTTTCAAAGCTAGCTCACCATATTTAGATGATTCTCAATGTGTTTTTTTTATTATCTTTGCTAATATGTTTTATTCATATTAATGTGTATTTTCAGAGACGCAGAATCTGTGCTTTTGCCATAGGTTTCGAACTATCGCCAAGAAAACATGCTGTATACGCTCTGCAAGAGAGGCCACAGAGGTACCTCCTCTAATTTGTATTTGTGTTTTATACTTTTTGAATATTTTACATACTGTAACATCACGACAATGGGGATCTGATTGGGCTGAAACCTTACCCAAATTTGGAGTCATATGTCATACATACGTCATAGATACATCAGAGATGACTGACATCATATTGACTGACGTCATAGACAACTGACATCATAGGCTGAAGTGAGATCCACATTGGAGCCACACCAATTCTATGTGGATCCTGAGATCCACATCATTCTTTTTAAAATTACGCTTCTTTTTTTTTTTTTTTTTTTTTATCCCACGATTTTGTAACCCTATTTTTTACACCCAGTGCCAATTGTCTATGTAATCCTGGGCACTACCTTCCCTCTGCCAACCTAGGGAGGCCAGGGCCGAGCTCATGCCTCCTTCAATGCATGAGAGCCAACTGACCTTCTTGTCACCTGACAGGGGAGAGTTTCCCTGGTTGGACGTAGTGCGTGGAAGGAACACGTTATTCCAACCAGTTCCCTTCCCCTCCATCAGGCGCCCCGGCTGGCCAGGGGGAGGCAGTATAGTGACCAGGATTACTGCATGTTTTTGTGAGGGTACCTACCCTAGGACACACGGGGAGAACATGCTAAATTACGCTTCTTTTGAGAAATGAAGCCTGCTTTAAGTGCGCTGTGGTCTCACTCTCTGGCTTGCAGTGTGGGGGCCAAGGCAGGGGCTGGAGCAGGTGGGTAGGATGCTTTTCTTAGATGGTGGAACTTTTACGAAGCAGTAGATACTGGTGGATGTCATCTGCATCACGCTTCAGCCAGGCGGCGTTGAGGAGAATGTTCTCACAGCACTGCTTCACCGCGCGTTCCGCTACAGGTGTGTGGTGGCTCTCGAAGAAACTCTTCACTTCAGCCGCCATTTTGTCAACGGCAAATCCATCAACAGTGGATTTAATGAGTCTAGATATGAGGAATCCACCCTTGTAGCGGTTAAACAGCTCCTCCCAGTTGTCCTTCACAAACGTCCAGGCCGCCTTTCTGCCTTGTTTACTGCCGCCCGCCACACCCCCAATTACTGACACTGTGTCCTGTGGACGAACCTCTTCTGAGAGGGAAAAGTTGAGGACCTTTTGAATGAGGTCAGGGGCAGAGATGGCGCCCAGTACTCGTTCAATGCGATTCTTCTCCTCCTGCATGTCAGCCTGCTTGTGGAGCTTCAACATTGTGTCCAATGTGGCACTGTCCCCATGCTTCAGCACTGTTACGTACACCGGGCTCCTTAGATCTGCTGACAGGATGTGTTTTCCTTCCACATGGTCCTTGAATCTCCGTATGGCCTCCTCCAGTGTGGGCTTGTGTCCTGCCTTCCCCAGCTTCCCCAGAACCAAACACCGTAAAAGGGCATCCAGGTGGCCCTCTCCCTGCTTGCTGTCCCAGCCCAGCTTGAGGCCAATGGGCGTGAGGAGGTCCCGGATAAACTCCTCGATGTAATCGTGGAAGTCGGTGTAGGAGAGGAGCGAGGAGAGCACTCCCAGGTTGCTGCTGAGGTCGTTCCATACTGTGAAGTTGGACTCGTTGATGTACGCCTCCAGCAGCTTCAGTACCTCCACCGTGCTGATCATGCCTGCACGTGACAGAGAGAAGAGGTCATTCTGCAGGCCAAGCCGGTCCACAGGCTGCAGGGTGAGGTCTCTAATGCCTGGAAGCAGACTCTCCAGCATGGAAGAGCTGTACTGGACACGATAGAAATCTACTGTGCCTGGATTGATCTTGACCCACTGGTCTGGGCCAAAGTTGTTGAGGGTGATGGTGGTCTCCGGGCCGTCCAACAGAGCCTTGCGTGTGGTGTCCCCACTAAGACAGATACTGATGGGAACCATCCAACTGGGACAATCCTCACCCTTATGTGGTCCACTGGCGCAGAATTTCTTCTGAGATATCCTGAGGACACGGTCATTGCCTTGCTGTTCCTGGTCCACTACAATAATAGGGAAGCCCATCTGTTTGGTCCAAGAGTCCATAACTGCAGCAATGGGTTTGCCACTGGCCTGTTCCAGACTATCCCATAAGTCCTCTGTTGATGCATTTTTATATTGGAACTTCAAAAGATAGGCATTCATTCCTTTCCTAAAGTCCTCATCTCCTATGTAGTTGTGCAGCATGCGAATGATAGAGGCTCCTTTGCTGTAGGATATGACGTCAAATATTTCATCCACCTCCTCCGGATGGCCAACGTTCACCTCTATGGGATGGCTGTTGTCCAGCGCATCCAGGTCCAGAGCGCGGGTATAGTCGTTAAAGACAAACTGGGTCCATATGTCGTATTCTGGGAAGCAATGGTCCACACACAGATACTCAATCCATGATGCAAAGCCTTCATTAAGCCACAGATGGGTCCACCACTCCATGGTGACAAGGTTTCCAAACCACTGATGTGCCAACTCATGTCCCACCACCAGAGCCACCCACTGTCTGGAGGACGAGCCAGAGTTCTTTGGGTCGATCAGCAGTGCCGTCTCCCTGTAAGTTACAAGGCCCCAGTTTTCCATGGCACCAGCAGCAAAATCAGCAATAGCTATGAGATCAATCTTAGGCAGTGGATAAGCAACACTGAAGTAGTCTTTGTAGAAAGGTAAGGTCTTTTTCGCAACCTCCAGTGCAAACTTCCCTTGTTCTGCCTTCCCAATCGGTGTGTAGACACGTACTGTCACACCATCTGACGACTGATCCTCCACAAAGTCATATTCACCAATAACGAATGCTACAAGATATGTGGACATGATGGGTGTGGTTGCAAACCTCACTTCCACAAGGCTGTCATTGTCTGGATATGGCTTTTGATCGATGACATTCATATTTGACAAAGCTACTCGGTCCTTGGGAACTATCAGAGTGATGTCAAATGTAGCTTTGATAGCTGGCTCATCCCAACAGGGGAAGGCTCTACGGGCATCCGTGGCCTCAAACTGAGTCACAGCAGCGTAGCGGACCTCTCCTGCATGTGTATATTTACTTCTATAGAAGCCTTTCATTTTGTCATTAAGCTCTCCCGCAAAGTCGATCTTCAATGTACCGGCTCCTTTCTGTAGAGGGCTGGGAAATGACAGAGTGACTTTCTCATCCTCTTTTTGATGGTTGAACCCTGTAGCATTAATTTCCCCTCCCTCTGCGGCAAAGGATGCTGTGATGATGTTAATATCCACGCAGTTCATCACAATCTGATTTGTGGGCCGTGTAACCTCCACCGCTGCCTCCAGCTTCCCTTCGAAAGTGAAGTTGGTGAGGTCAGGCTTCAAGCACAGCCCATAGTTGACGGGGTAGACGTCAGTGGGCAGCCGTTCGAATGACCTTCTTTTGGACATGGTGTTTCTTTTGGATGATTTGTCACGTTTATGAAGACAGTGCTGCGGATAGCTCAGTTACCGGAACGGACTTCAACAATAGGTCTTGATAGCAAGTTGAGAATGATTTATAAAACAACAGTGGTTTCGCTGCTCTTAATTCAAATCAAAACAATTGATAAATTATATAAGTGCAAACCATCACTTATATTGGTACAGCGGCACCACCGTTACACGGAGCTTGGCCAATCCACGAAGTCGATGGGTTGGGTTGGCCAATCAGGCAAGCCGAAGTCTGTTGATCTCCCAAATATAGCAAATTGATCGCAATAGAAAGCCAATTTGAATCTCCATCCTTACATTACATTTGGCTTGTGGGCAGATGGTGTACGCCACAAACGCAATGTTAACGGGTGCGAAAATGTCACTTTGTAACACTTTTGTGACATCACGTGTTAGTCACAAACGTAACATGCCCATATATGGAGATCAGATTTTTATGTTATTAGATATTCAGGCCGTGTAGCGGTAGCAGCGGTAGCAGTGGGTAGAGACGGAGACCCGGTTCTGCAGAAGAAACCTTGATGTCATTATCAAGATTCTTGATCATGAGATCTCTTCTTCCTCAATCTCCCTCTTTTCTGGAATCTGGATATTGGCATGTTGAGTCCTCAGCAGGAGCTGACAGGATGTGCATGCAGTCATAGACTTACTAATTAAATTCTTGTTCCAAAAGTCATGTTAGAAAATGTGTTAGCCGCTGATGTCGCCTCTCCACCATTCCTAAACACAAGGATTTAAGGTAGACTTTGCTGAGTTCCATTGTCTCTGTGTAAATTCGTAAACTGTACATGTTTATTTTCCTCCATGACGTATAAATCCTCCTTCTCCACATCATGTCCCTATCCTGCTCTATGCCCTCTCTTGACCTGGAAGTAAAAGTCGGACCGACATTTTGCCAACTGAGCCAATTGTGCAGAGTCTCTTATTCCTGCTCCAAGGAGCTAGGGGTGAGGATTAGGATAAACCACGAGGAGCTATGAGTGAGGAAACAAAAGGGTGTCTTTCCAGAAAGACTTTCCAAACTGAACAGCATGTCGTTAATGCCTCCGCCCCTACAGCTGGCAATGTTATGTTACATGTGTGCGTGTGTATGCGCACATGTGCGCGCACGTCTGTGTCACGGGGGATGCCGATGTGAAACTGTAGTGGGCAAATTAAACTATATCATCATATTTTGTATTTATTTTTTCATTGCCATCACTCCACTCACTACATCCCATAGCCTAGAGGGAAGATTGATCTGTGATTAGCTATAGTTGTTAGGCCAACTGAGGAAAGTCTACATCCCATAGCCTGGAAAGATGATTGCTCTGCGATTGGCTTGTCCGTTGTTGGGCCAAACGGTCAACCAAAGCTGTCAGTCAATCAGTCAAAGACAAGCAGGTCTAGTAGTTTAGCCTCCTGGTCCAACCAACCATCACTAATCATCACAATCTTTTAGTTATTACCAGGTCAGTTTCTAGCATCTCTCATTCATACACCCAACAAACAGCCTGGCTGTTAAACTATCTGAAGGAATCTGTAATGTATATCTGCATTCATCAAGGAGTTCTTGAGAACCAATGTTCTTAACAGAGAGAGTGAATCAGAGGTTTGGGCTGCACTTTCTCATGAACTCATCCCGACACACTCTCCCACAACCACCCTCTTTCCCCTCTGCTATCCTTCCCCTGGACACTCACAGCTGAAGAGCTGATTAAGCACACATTGATTAGCGCACGCTCATTAGCATCCTGTTTGCGTTGACCATGCTCTCTTCGTCCTCTTGCCTCCTATCCTTAAGCCTGCATTATACTTTGTCATACGACGGCATCGCCCAACGAAAATAGCTGATCTACAAGCTCGATGCAAGCAATATATAAGGTCTACGAGCTTCTAGATCGCTATTTTTGCAGAGTATAGATTAAACATTTCAAACCCTCACTTCAGCGGCCCACCTTCTCCCCCTCACACACACTCTCTCTCTTTCTGAGCCCTCCCTCAGCCCCCCATGGTGCTCCCACTCAAATGGATTAACAAGCACAATATTTCTGCCAGGGACAGGAAATCACTGAACACTTGTCAGGAAGCCCGGGATCGATGGAATTCACATCATTGACCCCCCCCCCACCCCCTTCCCCACTGCCACACCGTCGTCCCCGACCTCTCCACGGACCCACGGCAGCACTTTCACACTTGTGACGCTGTGCCAGAGTCCCACAGCTGACTCCAGATCTGCATTTCTTTACATATCGAATAAGACACATTCCTGGCTGCAACATAGCCTATCGTTGCTGTCGGGTGGAAACCTTGTATATGTCCAAAACTGTTACTTTTCAGGAAATGGGAAAAATAACCTGCGTTCCAATGTAGTTATTATTTAATCACAAGCGCTTAATGCTTTTTTTGTTTAAACTCACAGACAGACTACTTTCAACCTGGAGTCCCTATTTTGGGCATGTCATCTTAGTTTTAAAGTCTTCATTATACTATATTATACTATATTTTCCTAATCAATCGTAAGTCATAATAAAAGAGAAAAAAAAACATGTATACATAAATGTATATACTGTATGCATAAAAAGATGAAATATGGAGATACAAGGATTCTGACTACAGTGATGATATCCTGTTTTGCGCAGGACCGCGCGCATGCACGCACGCACGCACACACACACACACACACACACACACACACACACACACACACACACACACACACACACACACACACACACACACACACACACACACACACACACACACACACACACACACACACACACACACACACACACACACACACACACACCTGTGCCTGTGCTGTGCAGTATCTATAAATATTACAACTACATTCTGCCCTCACTCTTCCTCTTAGATTGAACTTTAGTTGTTAATGTATTGACAGCTGCCTTTAACTCAGCGGTTCCCAACCATTTCTGGATCAGGGCCCACTTGAAAATCTGAAAAGCGTTCGTGCCCCTCCCTTCTGACCACTTAACACAGCAGCAGTCCGGCTGCCGCGTTAAGTGATCAGATGGGTGGGCCGAGTGCATTTTCAGAGCATGTCTATTTTTATTATCAATCGATCGATTGTCTTCCTGCTTGGATCAGTGGAACTCAAGTTCCTATTTATCGGTTTCACAATGATAACAAAATTTTTCAAGGTTTTGTGTGTGTGTGTGTGTGTGTGTGTGTGTGTGTGTGTGTGTGTGTGCGCGCACGCTCGTGTGTGTGCGTGTGTGCGCACGTGCGTGTGTGTGTGTGTGTGTGTGAGAGAACTCAAGGGGTGGTTTGGTTACTGTTACACACAGGATTACATCGTTTGTTGGTGAAAACTAAATTGTAAAACTCCTAATTACCAAAGGACCTCATACTCTGAGGGAAGATGAAAATATCTGTTCTGGAGAGGTATCAAAATATGCTGAAATATGTGTGTAAGGATAACCGTCCAATTATGCCACATTTTTGTTAAAATGAAGGACAGAAAAAATAAACGTGTTGCTGATTTCTCCCTCGGCCATCTGTTGCTGGAACTCACAGGCGGAGAGAGAATCAAGCTTGGAGTGTTTGTACTGTACCTGTTTTGATTATGTAATCTCAATAAGATTCTGACAGAAAAGAAAAAAAATCATAGAAATGATTGGGTTAGATTCCAGTACAGTACAGTACATTAGACTTTACAGTTTTCTTTACTAACCGTTAAAACACTTCAGCCCTGTATACTGTGTTGTGTGATGAATAGTGGATACTACACGCTCACAACGAGTGAGATTGTATATTTTTGAAAATGTCAGAACAACAATCTCAAACTAAATTAGATTTGTCAAGTCAAAAGATTTGCTAAGCCACCCCAAACAAGTACAGTAACAGTTTACACTGTGGGCGTCACATGCTAACACAAAACAGGACAAATATCAGCATAATGTAGGCAAAATCGGGCGTGAAAAGAGGTCATAGTAATTCTTATATAACATATTTGATGTTATGAAAGGGTCTACAGGTCAATCAACCATGGGGCTATGCATTGTATTGTGCATGCAGTCTCTCACTCCCTTCATGGAGGTTTGTTTTCTGGCTGCTGTGAGCTTTCTGGAGTGTGACAAATCGCCCAGCAGGCCTGGAGCCCACAGCTCAGTGAGCATTCCAACAATGCCATATTACTGCATTAATATTTAAGGTCTAATGTTTCCCTAACTGGTGTTCAGACAGCCGGCTGAGGGCCGTACTCTAAAAGCATGTCAAACCCAGTGCTCAAAGCAATGTCATCACAGCCACTAGCCTAGATAAGTGTTCCGGAAATAAAAAGGAAATTCTCTCAGCATTGGGCACATTTTCAATTATTATGGCATTTCTTATTCTATACGATTCCCACCCCCCCCACACTGCTTGCATACACTAATCTATAAAACAATTGGACTTAATGAAAGCAACAAAGAATTGCCATCAGTTGGGAAGATTATGTCTAAAAGTGGGGGAAATAACAGACAATATGTCTAAGAAAAATATTTAATAGTAGAATTTAATAGTTGTATGTTTACCTTTAATACCGTATGCTATGTATGCTATATGTAAGTGCTATAGGTCATCATCATTATTGTTGTTGTTGTTGTTGTTATTGTTGTTGTTATTATTATTAATGTTTCTCCGAATTTCCAACATTGTTATGTGTTTTAAGATTGAAAAAGCACAATAAACTTTAAATCATAAAAAAAACCAAAGCCAGCTAAACGTATAGGTGTTGGTTTAGTGTTGATATGTAATACTGAATGTGATATGCAATAATGCTGCGAAACATATTGTTCACTATTGATTGTCTCTTCGCAGTGATCCACAGCAGTCGTCTGACAATGACTCTGTAGAGATTTCATTCTCAGTCTCAGTCTGACAGCTTCACATGTATCACGTTTATTACCAGATTGATTATGAAAAAAAAAAAAAATGGCTGGAGACCGCCATCAGTGACACAAATGCATCGTTGTCAGGTACGTGTCTACCTTATGACTGCCATTTGTTTTGCTGTTTACAACTGAACCGCACACATGAATCTGCTCTTTCACGGCACGGCCCTGGATCTCAGATTGTGGACCGCAGCTGCTCTACGGGACCCTCTGCCCCCACAGGTGACAAGCAGAAGCAATTAAATCCCTGGTGTCAGGATTACAGTACAGCAAAAAGGTCGTGGCCATAGTTGAGTGTGTGTGGGAGTTGTCTAATATCATATCACGCAGGATTACACGAACGCTTGAACGGTAGAGATTAAGTGCTTTGATAACAGATACAGTCAGCGTGACACCAAACGGCAACGGAAGGATGGTGGGCTCTGGTCAAAGCTGGAGGCTAATTTTGTAAGATGGTGCGGAGGAGGGCTGCTGATGCACTGTAACTGAACCCAGCGCTATAGATTAGCAGGGGGGGCAGTCTCTGACGTATGTGTGTGTGTGTGAGAGAGAGAGAGAGAGAGAGAGAGAGAGAGAGAGAGAGAGAGAGAGAGAGAGAGAGAGAGAGAGAGAGAGAGAGAGAGAGAGAGAGAAAGTGAGTGTCTGGTTGTGTGCTTGCGAGAGAGAAAAACTGATATTAAGCGTGAGTGTGAGTGTGAGTGAGGGAGAGCAAGCAAGGGAGATAGAGATTGTGTGTGTGTGTGTGTGTGTGTGTGTGTGTGTGTGTGTGAGTTGTGGTGGAGGTAACAGATGGGCGGGGGAAGTGGACTCTCTGTGCCTCAGAGGAGCACCGTGGAGCAGAGGATCAGAGTGCCGCCCACGTTACACCCTGCCTGGGCCTAGTTACCCGCTACAGCACATGGAGCCCGTCCAGCACCAGCCTGGCACGGATCAGCCCCCCGCGCCATCTGTCTCCTAGGACAGACACACTACCCCCCCAAACCTCCCCTCCGCTCCCCGCCTCTCTTTCTCTCTCTCTCTCTCCTCTC
>NC_137624.1:29613771-29663771 GCF_963280865.1 Gymnoscopelus braueri
CACCATGACGACTTAAACAGGACAAATTGACTGACACTAATGGAGAGGACCACCTCTTATCGCCTGTATGAGTACTGTCAACATGAGGGGAAAATTACTGCCATTCACCTGAATGGATTCAGTATTTAGGTGTATGGATCGCGGGCGAGAGTTCTCCATGGTGGGCAGTTCAGTCAGGTCACAGGTGAGGGAAACATAATGAGCCCTATACACTTAGTTGACCGAGGTCCCCCAGGGTTCTATACTAGGCCTGCTCCTTTTTTCCTTCTACACCAAAACTCTTCATTGAAAATAGCCGTCACGTTAACATGCTTTGTGACTCGTGAGCTTGTAGATTGGCTATTCTCACCGAATATTCACCTATTTTCACCGAATGTTCACCTGTATTAAGACATAATGTGATTTGTAGTGAGACAAGGGAACAGGTTGAAGTGAGCCTGGAAAGGTGGAGGCGTGCGCACTAGAGAGAAGAGGACTGAAAATCAGCAGGAGTAAGACAGAATGTGTGTGCCTAAACGAGAGGACAGTGGAACCGTGAGGATGCAAGGAGTAGAGGTGGCAAAGGTGAAGGAGTTTAAATACCTGGGGTCAACTATCCAAAGTAATGTCGTGTGAAAGAGAGGTGAAAGGGAGAGTGCAGGCAGGGTGGAATGGATGGAGGAAAGTGTCAGGAGTTATCTGTGACAGAAGGGTAAGAGTGAGAGGGAAGATGTAGGACGGTAGTGAGACCAGCCATGCTGCACGGCTTGCAAACAGTGGCACTGATGAATAGACGATAGGTGGAGCTGGAGGTGGCAGAATTAAGGATGCTGCGATTCTCATTAGGTATGACAAGGAAGGACATATTCAGAAATGACTACATTAGAGGGTCAGCCCAGGTTAGAAGGTTTGGGGATAAAGCAAGAGAGGCGAGGTTGAGATGCTTTGGACATGTGAAGAGGAGGGATGAGGGGTACATTGGGAGAGGGATGCTGACAATGGAACTGCCATGTAAGAGGAGAAGAGAAAGGCCAAAGAGGAGGTTTATGGATGAGGTGAGAAACGACATGCAGGTGGCAGGAGTCACAGAGGAAGACATGGCCAGCATAGGGACTATAGGGTTCACTTGGTTAATATACAGTGTACTCCAACGTACAACGGTATCGTGCCACACCATCGAACGATATACAGTATATAATGTGAGTTGTTATCAGTGGAAGCAATTTGGCAACACATGGTTGTGACTGACACATGGTTGTGAGTGAACGGCAGAAAAATGTTGTGTCCTGTTTGCACTCCGTTTCTGACTTCACACTGTTTCCTTATGGTACAGCACCGAGACAACCCAGTCTCGGTGCTGTACCATAATCCAGTACTCCGCTTCCTTCTTACTCCTCCAGTAATCCACTTACTCCTTACTCCTCCAGTAATCCGCTTCCTCCTTACTCCTCCAGTAATTCACTTCCTCCTTACACCTTCAGTAATCCCCTTCCTCCTTACTCCTCCAGTAATCCACTTACTCCTTACTCCTCCAGTAATCTACCTCCTTCTTACTCCTGCCAATGTTGATGTTGAATGTTGAAAGGCGGCTGTGGCTCAGGAGGTAGAGCAGGTCGTCCAATGATCCGTGGTTCGGCAGTTCGAATCCCGGCTCCTCCTGTCCACATGTCAAAGTGTTCTTGGGCAGGTTACTGAACCCCCCTTCAAGAGTAGAGAATGTCGTATAACGTAAGCAGAGAGGAGAGAAGATTCTCTCTTGGATTAACATCTAAAAATAACTTGAGATGCTCATCAATTGCCAATGGAATAGCATGAGGCTGCAGATTCAGAGCCCACTGGTTACAATTAATGCTGAACCCTCAATATTGCCAGGCAACCTCCAGAGCTCTAATAGAATTACCATAAGCACATTGGTCAACAACTACTGTAGATGTATCCAACTTTTTGGGTTAGCAGCACGTGACCCCAGTCAGTTTCCCCTGCTGACACTGTTCCCTCTCCACCTTTGACATTGTCAGCTGATTGGTCGCGCCACCGCAGAGCTAGGGTAAGCAGGGTAGGAACATAAAAAAACACATTGGTCTGCATTACATCAAACATTCATAACCTCACCTAGCACGAGAGCGGAAACTCTTAAAAACCCTTGAATCTGTACTGGAGGGTACACATTAACGTAAGGAGTGTAGAAAAGCGTAACCGCTTTAAAATATTAACCTCTTTATAACAGTTTGATGGCTTAATCGCCCAATCGATAGCATTGTGCAACGGTAGCGGCGGGGCGGGAACAGGATGGTGGTCATGAAAAATGCATGAGGCTGCGTCTAAGACGGAGGCCAGAAAATTAAACCCTGCCCGCCATATTTGCTGAGTTGCAGCGGTGGAGCCAGTTTAGAGTGGAGTGGGGAAAGTGGAGGTTGTGTTAATGTGTGTGTGTGTGTGTGTGTGTGTGTGTGTGTGTGTGTGTGTGTGTGTGTGTGTGTGTGTGTGTGTGTGTGTGTGTGTGTGTGTGTGTGTGTGTGTGCGCACGCGCACATGTGTGCATGCGTGCATGCATCCAGGGTGTGGCTTCATTGGGGAGTGTTTACCCCCCACCCAGTGAAGCAAATACAAACTTTCAGGCAATGGAAAAGGTGAAAACCACACAATAACATTTTGGAGAACACCATTGACCATATTCACACAGTAGCCATTTTGCTCTTATGTCATACTCAGGGGATGGGAAACCATACCCTGTGAGTACGAGATAAAAGCAAATTGGCCACCATGTGAATACGGTCAATTTGTTTTTATGGCGTGGAAAGTAGACCCATCACAGCAAACTGCCTAGTTCAAACTCTTAGGAAACATGACCGAATGTTTGATGCAGACGTGAAAGGTGCCCTTTTCTCGTACCATGCTGACGAGGATGGAATCATCACTGATTCCAACCCTATCGCAATGCAAATAGAACGGCTCTATGTCGGCAGAAGCGGACATCACACCCCAAGTCCTCCAAGTTCTGACGGTGCGCCTGCCTTGTAACTTCTTTTGAACATGTTTTCAGTGTTTTTAATCGCATTATCGGCATGTTCTCTTTCACTTCCGTATAACATCGGCAGTCATGTGACTCGGTCTCAGACTACACTGAACGTTGAAAATCAATCACTTGATCATGGGGTCCTAATCAAGTGTCAGTATGTGATGTTGGTGTTACACTAATCACTGTCCACAAAACACTGTCACAAAAGCAGACCAACACAGCAAACTGTACTCAGCTCAGCTGATGCTGCAACGTAGCATCTTAGCACAACGTTGCCCAGCAAGCACAATGACGTCATGATGACGTTATGATGACGCCCGGTCATCACCCCGGTGACGTTCAGGACTAGGCCAGATCACAGCCCATATGGGGATGATCTTTACGTCATTTACAGGACGTCATCACCGGGACATCATATGGACATTTGGACAGCAATTTTGGGTGATGAGAAATGTGTTTAGATGACGTCCTGGAAGTGACGTTTTTGTGAGCAGGATTAATGTTGGTTGAAATCAGGTGATATTCTGGGCCAGATCTGACTTGTCTTGGTTTGACTTGATCTAGCCCCAATCGAGACGTCACTGATTGGTCCGGGTCCTGACTGTGCTTGCTGGGTGGTTATGTGCAGTGGTGGACATATTTCTCAACCCCAGCACTTGAGTCAACGGCAAGTCAAATTTGTACTTGAGTACTGGAGTACTTGCTTTTATGCTGTTAAGCACACATAAGTGCAAATTAGCACATCATAGACCTTTTTCCTGGCAGCCATAATATAGGGTGTAGGGTAAACACAGGTGTTAGGCCACAAATGATACAAGGTTCCAGTCCATTTAGTGTAGCAGTCTTTCCAGTGAGCCAACATTTACATTAGCAGTACCATGACTCTGCTCGACCTGAATGGAACACAGCCTTAATTAGTATCATTGGTACACCTGTGTTTACCCTACTATTTTATGTCAAAATGGCTGGTGTGAAAAAGGTCTATTGCTGCTTCGATGGCTGGTGTGAAAAGGGTCTATTGCTGCTTCGATCACAAACCGCACACCTAGAAACTTGCTGTCCATATATTCAGATTGCACAGAGAAGCCATGCCGTTATTAGAACTTGTCTTATCCCCTTAAAAGTTTAATAGGATGTCATGTCCTTAATTCACGTTATATCCTCATTATGCTCAGACAAGAGATATAAAGAGACAAAATAAAACACATTTTCACGTGGGAAAGATTGCAGGTCTAATAAAAACATGAAATGCAGAGGGTGGGGTGACTTTGATGTGTTTACAAATTTGGTCAATAAAGGGCTAAGGTGTGTTCTTGAAATCCAGCTTAATTCTCAGGCTATTCCAAGACCAGAAGACCTTGGTCTCCCCTGGATCACAAAAGATTACAGACAACTGTACAAATTAGACCAACAAAATCATGTACAGTATTATGCTCAAAACAACCTGCACTGCATGTGCAGCGTTTTGTTTTAATCTACAATAGAGCAAGAGGAAAAACAGCAAATTGATTAAAACATTGATTTGTCTCTAAAACGACCCAAATGAAAAGTCCACCCAACAAAACTCAGATTGGAAGGAGTCAGAGCGGTTCAGTATAATTAAATGAGAAACGGACAGACACACAGACAAATGGAGTGATAGATGAGGTTGGGATAGAGAGGGGGTGGAACAAAATAAAGCTAATCTCTGGTGTTCCACAGGCGGCTGACATTTGGGTACAAATTTCAAAATGAAGAAATTGCATTTGTACATTCTGTCATAGAATATGACATACTGTCCCGCCCAGGATGGTACAACCCCTTTAAACAACAAACACTATATACTTTGTTGACCGTAGTCCCCCAGGGTTCTTACTAGGCCCTTTCTTTCCTTCTAGTGTAGAAGGAAAGAGAGGGCCTAGTAAGAACCCTGTGGGACTACACAAAATCTCTTTGCTAAAAATAGCAGACAGCTGGTAAATATATCCCCCGACCATACGATCACCTCCACAATGCAAGGCACAGTCACATTCCCCCTTATAGCCCTAATACACCCTTCAAGTTTCAACAACATATACTCCATACCAATTACTAATGCAATGCCAATACAAGTCTAATCAACTAAAGAAATACCAAACAAAATCACAAACCATCAAAAACCCTCCAACCACACTCCCCTCCTCTCTTCCCTGGCCCCTTCGTACAGCCTGACAAAGTAATTGCCAGGCTTAACACCCTGATGGACATCAGCTTGGTCTTGAAGCTGCCAATACAACATGACCCACTAACAAAAATAAACTTGTATTAGCATGTTTTGTTAATCACAACAGTTCTTAAGGGTGCACCATCTTAAAGGAGTAGTTCACCCAACAAAATTACTTGTTTTCTATCAATTACACACCCCATTAAGCATTGAATTCGTGGAGATCTTTTTGTTTTTGTGGCATTCCTGAGCCAATAATTTGATTACCGGCGGAAAGATGCTAATGTATCCGGTAGGAAACTCAAAGGAGACTCTTTACCGGAGAGACCGCCGGTCATCAAATTATTGGCTTAGGAATGCGACAAAAACAAAAAACTCCATGAATTCAGTGCTTCATGGGGTGTGCAATTGACAGAAAATAAGATTTTTTTTGGGTGAACTACTCCTTTAAGCTCCATCACAATGTCACAGGAACTCACCCCTAACCCAACCCTTGATGCCGAGTGCCAAGCAGGGAGGGTCCCATTTTTATAGCCTTTGCATGACCCGGCCAGGGAATCAAACCCCAACCTCCCAATCTCAGGGCTCGACACTCTGACCACAAGATCACTGAGCTGGTTAAATAAGTATTAAATGGCTCTAAATTTTGATAGAAATCATTGTTATAGAGTGTTTATTTAGTAACAGGGGTTTTCCCGTCTCCATAGTGAGAAGAAAATACTTTTCTTCTTTTTAGGTCAAACAGATAAACAAGTGAAATTAGAAGAGATGAAACAAAAACAAAAAATCAGCAGCCTGGAACTGGAACACTATCAAATTGAAGCTCCTTATTTATTTATTTTTACAAAAACATTTCACTTACATCTCCTTAAAAGGAAGTAACTATTCAAATACTATGACCCAGAAGAAAAAGCATCGGGCCTGATTCACTAAGTTGGTCGTAAATAACGTGTAAATAAAGTGAAATTCACGAAAGGGTGTGTAAATCACTGAAATGTGCAGATCACAAGTGTATGTCATGATGAATCCGGACGGCTTCCAGCTGATCGTAAAATCACAAGCGCGTTCCCGAGAAATTCATTTGCATTGTTCCACGCCCCATTTCACAGATTCACACCATAAAAGGCAACAGGAAATATCCAACTTCGAACGCACATCTCCTATCTTGAAACCAACCGTGCTGAAGAAGTTCAACTTCATTGCCTTGACAACTTGTATATCTGCTCTGTCTGAAAGCGAGTCCCTCGATCGCACGACGGATCAGCTGAACGTACAGTAATGCTCTTGCTCTCATAAATGATTATAAGAAGTTTACAAAGTTTAACCCCACCACCAAATAAAAGGCAAATAAAACAACAACGAAAGGATATTATATAAGCCTTTTCTACTGAACATTGCTCACCATCACCAAGATGATGCTGAAATCCAGCAGGGCATAGGCTACTAGCTGGCACGCTGCTATTATCGGATCGATTATGGACCAGAGCTTTATTGATTACTGAGGGGAATTTCGTCTTTTGGATTAATACGTATATCACTGTCCTACGTCGGAATGGGGAATGGATCTATTCTGGACACATGCTATCTTTCATCCTCTGTGTCCTCAGCAGATGGTAAGACTTGTTAGGCTATTGTGTGTGGCGATCATGTGATCAATATACAGTACAGTATTATAAATTAATACCGTGACATTGGAGGCACGTCTGTGCCTCCAGCGACATTAAAGGGATAGTTCACCCCCAAAATGACTTTTTTTCTATCGATTAGTCACCGCTGGTCATCAAATTATTGGCTAAGGAATGCGACAAAAAATAAAAAATATCCATGAATTCAAGTCTCCATGGGGTGTCTAATCGATAGAAAAAAAGTCTTTTTGAGCTATTTTCATCATTAGTCGGCCGACACTGGCAAACACGCTGAGGGACCTAATAATTCAGCTCTAAATGCAACTGATAGCCTAAAAATTAAAAAAAATCGGTTGAATATGGCAGACCAATGCCAAAATTCACGGACAAAAAAAAGATGAATGTATCAGACACCTAACGTCGGAAGTTGCATAAATTCATTTACGTTCACAATCTGGGCGTAAACAGCTTCGTGAATCGGGCCCATTGTCTCCATTACAAGCACCATAAGTTGACCTGTCAAGCCACAGGTTGTAGTAGTGCCTCGTGTACAGTATGCCATTCCGAGTGGCCCAGACGTTCAGAGGTAGCGGGAAATGCGTGGAGAGAGCGCTCATTTTGGTTTATGTGATAACCTATCCCGTCAACCACAGTTTGCTGCACAAGGCCATTGGTGTGGTCACTCGCTCAGGCATGCCTCTAAGCCTCAAGGCCAGTTCTCAAGTGATCAAAAAAAAGTCCTGTATTTGTTGTAAAACCTTGCACATACACAGACACTGAGTGAACCAAACCCCCAAAACCTCAATATCTTCCTTGGGAATCGCATATACACGCTGTAGTGTGTGATCATTACCATTCAACAGCAGTACCGAACAAGAGACAGACTTGTAGCCTGGGAACTGTGTCACTGTTAACTATCTTGCTCCGCTGCGCTGTAAGCCACAGCTCTGTTAGACGCTACGAGGATGGGCTGTTACTCCCACAAGCTTCTCGCCTCTCTGTCGGGTGCCATGCCCTGCCAGGAGGCTGTGATCTCACCTGTCAGAGTGAATTTAGCGGCAGGTGAGCTCAGCCGATGGCTACCTGCAGACCACGGTATTGTTTTACGCTCCAGTTGGCTGTCTCCTGCTGAACACAATGCCAGAGACAGCTGGACAATGACCTGCTGCTCCAAGTCAATGTAGGAAACAGTGTCCACTGTAAAGGGAAGTGGGAAGGTGTGCTTGTGCGTGTGTGTGTGTGTTCATGTGTGAGTTTCTTTTGAGTGAGAGACAGGGCGAGAGAGAGAAGTAGGAATAAGCAGCCATGCAGTGGTTTTCATGTCAAGGACCCCCAAATTGAAATTGTATTTGGAAGCGGACCCCCATTTGAAAATATTTTGTGCCAGGGACCCCCATAAGAGAAGATTTGTCAAGATATAAATATCAGCTTTAAAAAAAAAAAATTTGCTGGGGACCGCCTAGAACCCCCATATGGAGCCCTGGGGGTCCTCAGATGCCACTTCGAGAACCAATAGCCTTATGTTTTCCTAGTAGAATCTTGACTAACTCACATAAGAGAAGACTGTAACATTGTAGGAATTGTGATGTGTCGTTTTTACTACTCTCTTTTATTCTCTCCTATTTCAATATCATTACTCCCCTTCATTGATAAAGCAGAAGGATGACAGATTTTACAGGATCTGTCGAGAGAAGGGAGCGGTTTGGCAGGGGTGCTTGAGTTTGCATGGCCTTGAATGGTCCATCAACCAAGCTGTTCTCCCTCATACTGAGTGAAGCAAGCTGGTCCGCACCCTCGGCACAAAAAAATAACTTTGTCATTGATCAGCGCACATCCTGGCAAACAAGCATAACCAAAATAGCGTCCCCATTGATCTTGGATTCTAGGACTCTAATCAATCTATATCAGTTCTAAGCCGACAGCTGGGTAGAGAACTAAAACACAGCTAAAACATCTTAGACAATCACAGCCCGTGTACGCACATACAACCACGTGCCCCAATCATCCCCACCCCACACAAACGCACGCACGCACCCCAGACAGAGTGGGTCTGACTGAGTAACCTCTTCACACACACACAGAGGGCCTGTGAGAGCGTAGACAGACAAGCAGACAGCGGCGTGTTGAGAAGTGTTTCAGTCAGCAGGAAGTGGGCGTGTTAAACAGCGGCACCTGGCTTAAAGGATAACACTTCCACTGATCCCCCCCGGGTCTGCCAGGCCAGAATGGTTGAATACACTATCTCATAAACCATGAGGTGTTACCGTTCCTACAGCACAACACAACCAGCATCACTTTTCTTAAACACAGTAACCCAGGCATCCCTACTTTCAACACAGTCTCGCTAGAAAACGTACAATGGATGGATAATGACCGCTTCAAATAACGTCAAGTACTTACATGTTTCTGAATCTGTAGCCATACTGTACTTAAAACCCTAGAACACTAACGTTGAATATTATCACACCATCACTAACGTTGGGTATATTTTACCCAATAATAATAATAATAATATATTCCATAAAAAAATACTTCTCATCAAAATATATTAAAGTACAACAATACATGGCAAATTGAGGTACTCTTTTTTTAACGTTTCAATATAAAATATCACAAAAGGCAAAATCTGTGAAAAATGTGGGAATGATCTATTAACAAAGAATTCCTAAAAAATTATAATAATGGAGCTGGGAACTTCTTCTTGGGTCCACCCATTCCTGGGACATGTGAGCCTTGTCCATTGAAGGCACAGTCTCCCTACATGACTGTGAGAGTGCCCACCCGATTTGTTTTACTCTCTGTCACTAACGTCGGGTGAAAATCATCCAAAAATCACCCAACTCACCCAAAAACCAGGGATAGGGGCAGGGGAACAAGCCTACCTTCGATGATGTCACTGAGCAGCCTGAAGGTACCCAAGAACCCACCCACATCAGACATCAGCAACACAATGAAAATCACAAAACCATAATTGTGTGGGTGAAAATCACCCGACGTTAGTGTTCTAGGGATAACCAAATAAACCCTATATACTTCATTGACTGGCGTCCCCCAGGGTTCTACTTTGCCCCCCCCCCTTCTCCCTCTATACAAAATCTCTTTGCCGAAAACAGCAGATCTAAAAGCTCACAATGTGTCCACAAGGCAACACGTTATGAGCTTGCTATAGAACTGCTATGTTTGCCAATTTTCGCAGAATGTTTGCCTATTATGACATGCTAAGAATAGGAATGCTAATGTGTATGTGGTTAAGATCTGTATAAAATGTACATAATAATAAATAATATATAGTAGCAGCTAAACTAGCTGAATAATATGTTAATAATTAAGTCAGGCACACCGACAGAAGCAAGCTTGAGCCAATAGGTGAACGAGTGAGTGTCCGCTTTGAGTGGTGCGATGGCCGAACTGTCGACTCAGCTCTGTACGACTTGCATATCAATATGGTGGGAATCAGTAATATCGTACTCCCAACTTGCATATAGAGCACTCGCTAAGGACGTACAAGACACATGTATTACAAAGCGTACATTTTGTTTTACGATCAGGCTGCTATTTTCGGCATTTCGTTATAGGCAAAAATTCTCACAAATAGCCTTAGCCTATACTGTATATGCTTAATTTATAAACATTGTAAGCCGGTGTTGCACAGTGAAAATAACCAATGGAAAAGCTCACAATGTGACATGTAGTGAGCTTGTAGATCTGCTATTTTCAGACAGTGTCAGGCTGAAGTGGTTAAAGTGGATGGCACACAAATCAATATTTTCCATGTTTTACCCTGGCCTCACTAAGGGGCAAGGGAGCCATCTGCATCTGATTACAAGCTGTAAATCTGACTGACCCTTCTATACTGACTGTAAATCTCTGCTCAGTATATTTATTGATGCCATTGGGTATGCTGTAGGTACATTGTGATACAGTACCTTATACATACAAAATAAAATAAAAACGAGGGTGGGACACTTAAAGCCTCACTATGTAACTTTTTCTTAACACATTGAATGCCAAAAACGGTCCGGACCGTTTTTGAGGGTCCAAACGAGAAGTGCCGAAAACGGTCCGGACCGTTTTTGACCCAATTCTATTTTTATACATGTGGGCCACGTGGGGCGCTAAAACGAAACTTTGACATCACCCAAGCAGTTTCTGAGAAGAAGAGGCTGGATGAGGCTCCATGTCAAAAATCCTTCCGGTCGGCGTTTTCAATGTTATCTCCTTGATTAAAAGCTTAATATCTCCATTTCTTTTTAATGTGGTGGAAACGAGCCGTTTTCGATCGGCGATCACGCTGCAATGGAGGGTCGCGTTGGAAATATTATTGTTCCAGGCGTTAGTCGGGACCCTCCGCCGTCTCGCACGCACGCTTTGTTTACATGCATTTCCGCGTCGGGGCTTCTCACAGCACGAAATGTATAACGCAAGTGGATGGAAGAAATGCTGGCACTCAACGTATAATATTTTAATAAACCTCTGGCACCCAATGTGTTAATGAATAAAATGTTATGTTGTCCAATCTGTATGTTAGAGTATAATACAATATAACTTATACAATTGGGATGGTTGTATTTTGTCTCCCTGCTCTTCTATTGAGACATTCAGATGGTGTCAAAGGTCATGTCTCACCTAGACACAGGATCTGACACGAATTTTGATTTAATTGATCCCTCGAGCAAAGCAGACAGGCTCTATTAGCTCAATGGTAAAAAATGTCAGCACTTGCGCAGGAAACCGGATTCGAATACCGGGTAGAAGAGGAAAGTTACATAGTGCTGCTTTAAGCACTATGAACTTCTTTGCACGACAAATAATGACACTAGGCGATCTACAGGTCGCATCACAACGTGTTGTGATTGACACATTTTAGCAAATTGACACATTTTGAACAAACAGGATTAATGTAGTTAACAAACAAATATCAAACATAGATATCAGACCGCCTACATTTACACAAAAGGAAATTCTGGAAGTTAATTCAGTCTGACCAGAAGCAGGGATAAAACATTTTACATCCCCACCAGCCATAAAAAGGACCAGAGGGGATATCAAAAGCAGAGGCACTCCACTCCACTCCACCCCATCAAATCCAACCTGGTACAAGATGACTGAAATACTATTGGGGAGTCATTTTGGGTCAAGAGACACGTTTCTCCCCCAAATGGCGAAAACACCAAAAAAAACTCAAAACCCAAGACTGGGATAGAAAGAGGATATAAACTCAATACATTTACCAAATGACAAGCTGAGATACAAGATCTGATGAAGAGAAATAGCTAAATCAATGCTCATTACACGGACAAAAAAAAGTGAAAAGAAAGAAGGCGATTACATAAGAAACAACAGAAAACAAAGCATTCTGGGAGAATATTATGTGACATCCTCGGGGCAACAAAAGGAGCTGGGAAGTGACAGAGGGGTGGAGAGAGACAGCAAGAAGGAGGAGGAATCCTCATTTAGTCTGCTCACTATCTAATGTCAGAGAGAGAGAGAGAGAGAGAGAGAGAGAGAGAGAGAGAGAGAGAGAGAGAGAGAGAGAGTGTGAGAGAGAGAGAGAGAGAGAGAGAGAGAGAGAGAGAGTGTGAGAAGAGAGGAAGTGAGAGGGAGAGAGGGAGAGACAGAGAGAGAGTGAGAGAGGAGAAGGAAGTGAGAGGGAGAGAGATGAGAGTGAGAAGGAGAGAGAGAGAGAGAGAGAGTGAGTGTGTGAGAGAGAGAGAGTGAGTGAGTGTGAGAACAAGAAGAGAGAGTGTGAGAAGAGAGGAATTGAGAGGAAGTGAGAGGGAGAGATAGGAGAGAGTGAGAGAGAGTGAGAAGGAGAGAGAGAGAGAGAGAGAGAGAGAGAGAGAGAGAGAGAGAGAGAGAGAGAGAGAGAGAGAGAGAGAGAGAGAGTGAGTTAGGGAGTTAAGAGGGTAAACAGAGGTGTCTTTGATCCAACAGATGTTGAAGAGAAATGGCTTTTCTTTGCAAAGACCCACCTGAGTTGGCAGGTAGCTGGGCCCAGATGGCTCTTTGTTCCAAACCCAGTACTAATGAGGAGACGGAGAGGAGGAGGAGGAGGAGGAGGAGGAGGAGGAGGGCTTTAAGCTTGTGGGTGGCGTGTGAGGGTTTCGTCTGGCACACATACAGAAGTGCTAGTACTGATTAAATCTCACTTAGAGACTCCAGAGCTGCGGCCGGACACAGCAGCAACCAAGGCACCTGTGACTGTGAGGTGTCATATAGATAGCTAATCATTTGGATGTGCGCAGGGATGTTTTATTTATATATTTCAACCCAGCAGGGGCGCATATTCATTACGGCATCTCGTGCTTCGATAAGATCAATAGCAGCGCATGCTTTCATATGCATACAAACTAACCTGGTGTACAATACATCAATCATCACAGCAGTCCCCCGGGTCGTTCAATACTGTCAATGTGGGGCAAGATGATGACACCTCCAGGTGTTATCTCCTTGTATCAACTTTGAAGTGTGCATGTGTGCGTGTGTGTGTGCATGCGTGTGTGTGTGTGTGTGCGTGTGTGTGCTTACACGTGTGTACACGTGCAGATGTGTGAAGAAGCACAGCACACGGATGTGTGTAGTAGATGGATGTTTGCATTATGTGAGCTGGTAAAAAACACTTTAACCCAGCATTACAGTTCCAGTCCCTCTGCTTTCCTCCTGGAGTTACAGTATGCAAACACAAGTTTTCAGATAGGAATTAGTCTACATGAACTACGCTCGATTCATGGACTAATAATAGCAACAACACAAACAAAACTATGCTTTGGATATTTGAATCCACATCCAAATAATGTTCTGGGAAAGGCACAAAGAAAGTCACAGCTTTCTTCTCTTTTGTCACGCCCGTGCGACTGCTTGGAGCTTCTCTATTGTCAGTTAATGGGAGACAGATTGTGTAGACACAAAAACACTAAACCGATTCGTTCATGGGTTTGAATCTGTACTTTTGGGTACCTATATATCATCCTCCAGAGCACCTCTGGGTGATATAGGTATAGTTGATATAGCTTTTACTTCCAACAGGAGGGATGGCAGTCAGTAGTTATGGACAGTCGTTCTCAAAGTGTGGTCCCTTGAGGGGGTTCTAAATGGACCCTTTCAGGTCTGTCACTCTGAACGGTCCTTGAAATTAAAACATTTGAGAACCACTGGCTAATGGATGTAGAGTGGCCGCCTCAGAGTCAGAAGGGCCCCGCTGTGATCCTTGTCTCCTCCAGGCTTCGTGTCATCTGGTTAAGTGTCCCTGAGCAAGACACACCAGAGGCATTTGTTTTGTGCAATTAATTTGCCCAAAATTGTTGGTGCCATGAGCACATCCATATAGAATGCAAATATTACACGGAGATAAGGCAATACAAATTTTGAGTGAATAAAAGGCATCAACCTGTATGAATGAGGCATCAACCATGAATAGTTTGATGCAAATTATTTGCAGACGCATTTTCCGTCGGTTTATTTGTCACACGCCTGGTGTGTAAAGACCTTTAACCTCCGACTGCTCCCCGGTGAACTCACTCTGAGCAAGCCACTGCTGGCTCAAAGCAGAGAAGCAACGTCTTCTGGGGAATCACTACAAATCCTCCTCCAGTGGTATGACATCACAGACTGGCGCACGATACAACTTTCTACTAGTGAAACTTCCATCAGTGCCGACAAAACTGGGTAGGAGCAAAATAAGGTAGTTATGATTTATGAGGTGGAAACTGGATTATCAATAGTTAATCTCAGCGGCTGACTATCCTAACAACTGTCCTGGTCCTAGCAACTGTCCTAGCAACTGTCTGTCCGGTCCTGCTTTGCTCTCTAGCTCTGAGGGGGGGGGGGTGTGGCATTAGTCAGTCAGCCTGCTTCTCTGAAGGACGTCCGAAAGAGTTTCAAAGGCAATAACAAATCAAACTGTTCCCTGAATCTAATATCAAACAGGCCTAGTGTCAGCATTTATTAGAGAAATCAGATTCTCTCTCCCCTCCGTCCTCTCACTCCCCCCATCTCTCTCCCACTTGCAGTATTCCGACACACAGCGGCCCTTTGAAGTCGAAAGAATGCAGGATCGCAAATTACCCAGGAGACGCAGCTGATAGTCTTTGAAGCCCTCCTTTGATAGTGTTGTTTGCTGCTCTCTCTCTCTCTCTCTCTCTCTCTCTCTCTCTCTCTCTCTCTCTGCATCTCTCTCCCTCCCTCCCTCTCTCTCCCTCTCTCACTGCCTCTATCTCTCCCTTCATGCAGAACATGGTTTGCACACATGTATGCACACAATGGGGAGATTGCACACAACTGTACATGAGCATGCATGCATACAGTTATGTACTTGTTGTGTACACACACACACACACACACACACACACACACCCCCACACACACACACACACACACACACACACACACACACACACACACACACACACACACACACACACACACACACACACACACACACACACACACACACACACACACACACAGTACTTTCAATCAATACAATAAACATGAGCTGACATGGATGTAGTATGTACTACAGTAGAGCCCTGTGTCATCTGAGATCGACATCATGGTGAATAGGGCAGAAACTAGAACTCTGGCCACCCTCAACCTGTATATACCCAAATATTTTTGGTTTAATTTGTGGAATTGAACAATCCATGCAGTGGCTCTTGGAGTCCGAAGGTTCCCGGTTCAATCCATGGCTCCTCCTGGATTGGAGTGTCCATGAACAAGACACTTAACGCCTATGCTCCCGATGAACATGCTGGTACCTTGCATGGTTTCCTCCACTGCTGTAGACCGTAATCTTATTGGCGTGCAAGGGGGGGAGTGAGAGAAAAGCCCTGAACATAGCACAGAGATTGTCTGCGCCTCTGCGGCTGCTGTGCTGTCCATGATTCTGAAGTAACTGTAGCTGCTGTCCATGGTTCTGAAGTAACTGTCACTGCATTTGTTGTCCATGGTTCTGAAGTAACTGTCACTGCATTTGTTGTCCATGGTTCTGAAGAAACTGTAGCTGCTGCTCACGCTTCTGAAGTACAGTAACTGTCACTGCAGCTGTTGTCCAAGCATGGTTCTGAAGTAACTGTCGCTGTAGCTACTGCCCATGGTTCTGAAGTAGCTGTCACCACAGCTCCTGTCCTGGTGTGGCTAGTCTGATGGCAGTCCCCTGAACCTCTTTGTGCCAAGTTTGGTGCAGATTAGAGCAACCGTCCGCCTGTGGCGTTTGTGAAATCTGCACTGTTGTACCAATCCGCATCAAACTTGGCACAAACACTGTTCAGGGGTCTGCCACACGTGGTCCCTGTTGTGGCTATTCAGATGGCAGTCCCCTGCCTAATTTGGTGTGGATCGGAGCAACGGAGCGCTTCGCAAGTCCAGATGTTACGTTTGTGACGTCCGTGTTCGACCCACCCTCTAGGCAATTATAATATCGGATACCTTTCAGTTTGTGTCACCTTTTAGTTTTCGGGGGCGAGAAACACACATCTAATAATAATGTAATGCTAAACCGGATTGAGACAACTGTTGCAAGGCATTACGGGAGATGTAAAACCACCGAATAACATAGACACTGCCACACCTACTGTATGGCATAGATACTTCTCTCTCTCTCTCTCTCTGGACCTGGAGAATGACACTTAAAACCATGGATTTAAGAAAGCATGTAATTCTACCGTAGCTAGACTTTATTAATAACGGCCATAAAACCGTCTACACAGCAAAATCCTCACAATTTTATTATATATTTTTTTCAAACTTTTATAAAGAAATATTCTATATTTAGTTAAGTTTATTCTGTTCTTGAAGAACTTGATAATACTAGTCCATACCCGCCATTTCCACCCACCGTCCATCCGGACTATAGGACCGCAACCACTACAGAGCACAGATCCCATAGCCTGCGAGGGCCGCTCACAAAAACGCTAATAAACAGCTTAAATTTCAACACTTCATGGTGTACAAAGAAAGAAGAACCTTGTCAGAGGGGATTTTTATTTACTCTTCAATATATCTTATGGGAATGAACGTAGAGGCAGTAAGAAGATATTTTTCTATATATCAGACAACTTGACAGCTAATTCAAGGATGTTTCCACCCCGGGAAACTGACAACAAACTCCCACTTGTTAAATGGCTGGTTATTTGTTTTGGAACTGACAGGGAGACAAAATTCTTCCCACAGAATACAAGCGGAGATCCATTACAGTAACTTCAATTTTGTAAATTGAAGTTTAGCTGGGACAGCCGAGCCAACTAACTGCCCGTCATGAAAAGGCCTAGATCAGTGGTTCACAACCTTTTCTGGATAACTCAGGGCCCAAGTGTTCGCAGTCCTGCCCATCTGACCAATTAACACGGCAGCCGAATGCATTTTCAGAGCAAGTTTATTTTAATGATCAGTCAATCGATTGACTTACAACTTGGATCAAAAGGGGCCAATAAAGGAAACTTTGAGCTCCTATTTATTGGTTTTAAAGAATACCATTTATGTTGTTGTTTTTTTACATTAATATTTTACAATGAATGTTATATTCTTTAATGGGGGGGCCCACTTGCAATATCCTCACAGCCCACCAGTTGGCCCCGGCCCACAGGTTGGACATCCCTGGCCTAGATGTACAGGAAGTACTGTGGAAGGTTCCTTGACTGTCGCTGTAAAACTAGTTTGGTGTTTAACCCATACAATCCGGGAACGCATCTGTGTCATTTTAGATTTCTTTGGCTATTCAGAAATAGCAGATCTACAAGCTCATAGCGCGGCTATGAACTTGTATATCTGCTATTTTTGAAAAATCGTGAAAATCTTTGAATATATATATATTTTTAAAGTGAACATTTGTAACTCAAATCTTTGCTTCTGGGGGTGGTCCCTGGAACAAAACATTTTGAGATGGGGGTCCGTGGACCAAATATATCTAAAAATGTTTTCTAAATCCTAACGGTATGTTGCTACATCAGTGTTGTCAAGGACCCCCAAAATAATATGTATTTGGCCGCAGACCCCCATCTCAAAAGGCTTTGTTCCAGGGACCCCCAGAAGCAAAGATTTTAGTTACAAAATAAAAAAAAGTATATATATTCAAATATTTGCACAAACTTTCCACGATTTTTCAAAATTATTTTTGAATAGCCAAAGAAATCTTACAAATGACACAGATGCGTTCCCGTTCTTCATGGATTAAAACAATTGGGTGTGAACTAATTTCTGTTAAAGCCTTATCCGCTTTACACTCCCAGCAGCAAATAATATACATACACAGAATTCCTCCCATGAGAGGGAGGTAGGATTAAGCTCTATTGGCTTTCAGAGATGTGTCACACTCCAATCGATGGACCCAAGGACACAGGGCTGTGAGCATTGATGTTCTGATCCTTGGCCTTTTAATGGGCATACTGTCGCTCCATTATCAAACTATGCAAATATTGACACAAATAGTGTACAAGTTGTAAACGTTTGTCTTTTCACATTTTTTTTATTATTCACAAGATCTAAAAGTTTTGTCATGGGGCACGCGGGTGGTGCAGGGGTAGAGTAACTGTCCACCACAGAGTCTAGGGGTTAGAATCCACTGCGGTGCATTCGGCTTGGCCGAGTGTCTATTCACCTTATTCCTGGCTTTCTCCAGGGCGCCGCCATTGCCTCTTACAGGGGGCGCCATTGAGTTTTTCTCTGCGTGCTGCTTCATTCAATATCTGTTCACTTCCTCCCTAGTAGGCTCCTGCACATAGACATATAAAGGTAGACGCCTCATTCGGCTCTGAAGCGTCTGTATCTCGGGCGCGCTTCCTGCTTCCGCAGGGCTGCCGTGTGCGTCACACACGCGGAAGTTCGGTAGGCCAATCAGAGGCAGGTGGGGGCGGGTCATTTTGTAACCCAGCTTTTAACCCTTTGAGAGGCAGCAGCTGTGCGCAGCATCTAGTTAGTTGGAACTTGGCGAACTCCACATCTATTTGTGAAATTCAAATAAGAGACATGGTCCTCTTTCATATCAAGGTCCATTATTTATTCAGCATTTGAGTCACGGAACACCGTTTGATAAGCTTTAGCCTCTCACACCCAAAACGTAGAATATGTTATCGTTCGATAAGATGTTGTCAAAATAACAATTGTTTACGTTCTCTAATTGTGTACTTGTTTAGTAAGTAATGCAGATGTTTAACAATTTGACTCTTGACAGAGTGAAATGTTATACTCAAGATTTAAAGATCTATAAGGGTCCATTTGGTTATCAACTCTCCATCATTTAGCTGGGTACCACCTGGAACCCCCTCAAGGACCACTGGTGGTGGTTCCCGGACCACTGGTTGAGAACCATTGCACTGACAAGTCCCGCAAAAGACGCACTGTGATTGGCCAGTAGTCAACGCACTGTGAGCGCTGTGATTGGCCAGTAGTCACTTTGAGTGACAGGTTCCCTGCGGAAGACGGAAGAGCCGCCGTGTATTGCGATACAAGTCGCCCCAATGAACTGCAGAGGCCAATGAGGTATCTAGGTTTCTAATATCTATGCTCCTGCAGGTATACTGCAGGTAATCAGTGTGTGTTGCCAGATTTGGCAAAAGAAACAATCGGCCACGCAGGTCTATGAAAACAAGCCCAAAAGAAGCAACTACTACTGTAGGCTCAGTTTTACCACTTTGCATCGGCTATTTGAAAATAGCAGATCAACAAGCTCACAATGTGTCACGTCACGACACGTTGTGACCTTGTAGATCTGCTATTTTCAAAATATATTGGGAAATAAAGTAATATATTTTAAATATTTTTCAAACATTTTAACAACACAAATCTTGTATGGGCGTCCCTGGCAGCACATATTTTCCGATGGGGGTCTGCGACATATTAATCTGGGGGTCCTTGAAATGAAGAAATGTGGGAACCTTTGGTTTAAAAAACATTAGAAAGCAAGCCCAATTAAGCAACTACACTAATTGGCGACTCTATATAGAGCATAGCAGTGGCGGCAATTTTCTGGTTCCATCGATCCAGACCCCATTCATTTTTCCCACAGAGATTTCCAAAAATATTTATATCAATTAATTTAAGCCTAGAATCAAGCCATCCAGAATCCTGGTGAATCATGATCATAAAACATTTGATTCTGTGAAATACATTTTTTGAATATTTAATTCTATGATATACTATATTTAATAAATACCCTTTGTTTTGCGGTTTTCAAATATCTTTTTTTCACAGAATCAAACATTTTATGGTCCAGGATGGCTTGATTCTAGGCTTAAAATAATTTATATAAAAAAATTTATGGGGTCTGGATCTATGGAACCAGAAAATGGCTGCCACTGCTATGCCCTATTGGGAGAATAAAGGGGTAAAAATAATTAGCTTAATTTGTTAAGGATAAAATGTTTTAAAGTTTGGAAATGGCTCTGAGCGTGTGTAAAATTTACACAACATGTCTCCTACTCTTAATCTTTAATCACTGCAGTGCATCATCTTCAACACTCCAAATACAGATCGTTTCCTAGGAGATGATGCAACAGTTTTGAATTCAAGTGTAACGCTGTTCTATTGTACTGGGATGAGAAACTCTTTCATGGTCCTTCAGTGGTCTCTGTTTCACCAGAGGCACGTTTTTTTTTCAAGAGCTTTTGTGAATCTGACACTTTAGACAGAAATCGTTTTGCACGTGAACACGCCATAGCATTGGCTCTCAACATGGGGTCCGGAGACCCCCAGGGGTCCTTGAGGGGTTTCCAGAGGGTTGCTATGATAAATGATTGATAGTTAGGAACCTCTGAGAGTGTACAAATGGAACCTTACATAGTTCCGCATATTCAGTATGTGTTTATATATATATATATATATATATATATATATATATACTTAAAAAAATGGGGGTCTGTGGCCTCACGCATATCAAACTTGGGGTCCTTGAAATTAAAAAGGTCACACACACACACACACACACACACACACACACACACACACACACACACACACACACACACACACACACACACACACACACACACACACACACACACACACACACACACACACACACACGCCATGATAAAGGGTTTTTAACTGCACATCTCTGACGGTTTAGATAATTAACAGTGATCAAGGGTCGACCCGCCTGTCATGGTTGTCACATGTTACAGCTTGTTCAAAAGGGCTCAAACTCACTGGCCTGAGCTGAAAGGAGAGCAACACACACACATGTTCACATCCAATAAAGCCCCAGTGCCTCTGTGAGAGAGCAGGGTGCCGAGGTGGGGGTGGAATCTGACTTATTTAATATGAACAAGGGAAGATCAAGCGTGTCCTCCGCCTTCCATCTGTGGAGGCTCTGGATCCTCATATAACACACTGCTGAACTGTACCATTTACACATGTTAATCTATAGCACAGTGATTCCCAAACTGTGGGCCAGGGGCCCATTGGGGGACTGTGAATATATTGCAAGTGGTCCCACAAATAATGAACTAAGATTGTAATGATAATATATAACAATATATATTAAAATAATTAATGTAAAAAAAATGTGTCATGGTATTTTTTAAATTAGCGCCATTCATCCAAGCTGGAACACAATCAATTGTTCAATAAACATGCTCTGACAATGTATGCGGCCCACCCATCTGACCATATCCATACTTATAGATAGATAGATAGATACAGTAGATTAGATAGATAGATTTTTATTATAGTGTCCTGCACCACACGATGCCCAGCCCACACAGGCTTACAAGACATTCACTTAATGTACATACACAAACAGAATACATAAACATAATGAGGATGCGTCTCCATCGCAACTGCCATGCAGTTCTCTATGAATTTTCCTAAAACAAAAACTTCCTTAGTGAACAGCCAATTTAACCCATTCAATCCGGGATGTATTCAAAGATGTGCACAAAATGTTCACGATTTTTCAAAAATAGCAGATCTATAAGCTCATAGCGCGGCACTCTGTGCCCCGCTATGAGCTTATATATCTGCTATTTTTGAATAGCCAAAGTATAAAATAATGGTTATAGCAAAAAATCTAAATGACACAGTTGCGTTCCCGGATTGAATGGGTTAACATACAACATTCAGACATCCAAAACAAATCTGGATTCTTATCTGCGCTATGAGCTCGTAAATCTGCTATTTTTGAGTAGCCAAAGAAATCTAAAATGACAAAGATGCATTCCCGGATTGAATGGGTTAAATTAAATGCAACATAGGGTTCTCTTTTAATCGTCTTTGAAGTGAACATAATGTCTTAATTTAGGTCTTTTTCAAATGTCCACAATTTATGTTTGACCGTATTTATATTACAATGAAGGTTATTCATAAAGTATACATTTAAATCAGAAAGTGAGAATATTTAAGAGACCTCTCTTATCCATGGATGATTACATCTTCTATTCCAATTAAATATAATTTTCGTAAGCCTCTCTTCTGGCAGTTGGGTAAGGCGGTTCCACAGTCTGATCATTTCACATCTCTGTCTTGTCAAGCAGCTTATAATGCATTATATGTACAGTATCACCATAGGTTACTATAATAATGTAGTATGTTAAAAAAAAAACGCAATGTAATTTATTTAGACATGGGCTTCATAGAAAGTGTTACTGTAACAGTAGGTTGGAGTTGTTATTGGTTACACAAGTGTTACCAAATAGTTTATTGTCTCCTTTTACCAATGTTTTAAATACAGTATGTGCAACTAAGGTGCTCTGTTTCCGTTCTCCAAAGGGACCAGTCCAACCACTGTTTTCAACTGTTATTTTAACTTTTTGTTTATTTGATGCCCAATCCCTTCCCACCGGCTGTTGGCTCGCTGGGTCCTCTGCCCCATTGTATTGGCATTCGAGGTTTACTTGGGCGCCAGGCATCTATTTTGGTTATGTTATGTGGATGATGTCATTTAATGAAAGTTGCACTTCTCTCTTTTGTATCAACAGCTTGACTCTGTATGGGTCCGTGCTGTCACCCTGCCTTCTTCCCCTGGTGTGACGGCATTGGTGAAACTTTTTAGTAGTGTGTACTTAACCCTCACACATCTTTTGTTTTGGGTATTTTAGATATTATTGCATGCTGTCTGGTGCTGGGCCTGCTGTCGCCTGGTAGGGGAGTGGGCACGAGACAGACAGACAGGCAGGCAGACAGACAGACAGACAGACAGACAGACAGACAGACAGACAGACAGACAGACAGACTGACAGATACTGTAGATTGATCGATTGACTGATTCATAGACAGCAGCAGAAATCACCAACATGTGTTGTAATTAAAAATTAGGAAAAACCAACCAGGTGCTCACAGGAGAAAAAGCAGTAGAACTACAAAGTACTGTCGGTGCTTCTAGGATCAGCAGGAACAAGCACTGAAGAAACAGAGAGGAGATCCGAGCACTCAAAAATCAGGAGGAAGGAAAGTAAAACTAAAAAGCCTTTATTATAGCATAAATTAAAACGCCAACATACCAGTTGGTCAAAAGATGTTGCTGTTAATATGCTACAATAAAGGCTTTTTAGTTTTACTTTGTTATTTTTTTTAGTGCTCGGATCTCTGTTTCTTCATGTGTAGTAATTAGTCAGACCTGGACTGGGAATGGATCGGGTGAAATGTAAAAATCTTAACATGCGTATCTTGTTAAATACTGCTTCTTTGTCATTCATTCACAGATTTATTCACTCATTTCCCTCCTCGTCTCATTCACACAATGCTCTTTTCAACACAGAAGATGACAATGTAATCTCGGTGGGCTGGATTCTAAATGCCTTATCCCTGCACAACAAAACCTCTGGGAGCTACTGCGTGTCTCCAGTGGCTTTAGTGGAGCTGTAATGCATATGGTAAGCCCATAGAAAACAATGGCGAACACAAGCCAGGCTGTAACAGCTTTTCATCTCCACATTATTGGTGTGAGACTGCTAATGAGAGCTGTGTTATGTGTGCTTGTAACCCCATCCATTTCATCCTTTATGAGCCCGTCAGGCACTCTGCCAGCTCTCAGCTGTTTCAGGGGTCGTGAAGAGTTGTGGGGGGTGAGCTGAAGGAGTGGGGAGTCGGATGGAGTCTAAACTATAGGGAACTAGGGCATCAGGGAGAAGAGAGAAGAGATTCTCTTTCTGCACATGGTGATGGATTCCTTTTTCTTCTACTTTACTCTTTTCTTTTGTATTTCATCACCCATTTAGCAGTGTAGAGATGAGAGGGAGGGAAGGGCCCCTGTGTTGGGACGTAGGGAATCTAATCTTAAGGTTGAGGGGGTGGAATTAATATACATTAGAAACAAGGGAATGGAAGTGGAAAACAAAGAAAGTTAATTGTCTGATGACCTTGTTTGCCTTTATTTCACTTGTGTGGGGAAAGTGTTTAAAGACAGAGTGGGTGTCGCTTACTTTTAGACCTTAGTGGGGCCTCGAAATGTTGCTGTGTCAGTGTCTGTGTGTGTGCGCGTGCATGCGTGCATGCGTGTGTGCGCAGAATTCAGTTCTGCATTTGATGTGTTTTTTTATGACCCAGTTTTAATAACAATTCTTTTGGAGGAATGATGACAGATACAGTTAGAGTGAAAAAATAAATATATGTAATAAATATGTGAACAAGTGTGTGATGAAAGACTATACATCCGGTCCCCGCACGCACGCACGCACGCACGCACGTGCACACGCACACAAGTTGGCTCTAACATCGTACTGATGGTAAATACACTATAGTGCCTTTCTCCAAAGTGCTTTAGAGTGTGCATTACATTCACACACAGACATCAGAGGAACCATTCAAGACACCAACCTGCTCACCAGGAGCAGTTAGGGGTTCAGTGCTTTGCTCAAGGACACTTAAAACTCGCAGCCAGTCGGAATTTGTACCTTTGGATTCCAAGACGGCTGCTCCACTGCCTGAGCCACTGCTGTCCCTCAATCAATTGGTGCATAATGGGGTGCATGTCGTCAATAATTATGGTATATCATAATAATCACAATATGATTAATATACAGTATATTCAATATATCACTGTATATAAAAAACAATATCCATTAGAATATCAAGTAGAATTTCAGAACAGTCCTATGTGAAATTAAATTGAGAAGATCATTGAAGAAGATATAACAACGTGGCATTATGTCAAGGAAGATTGGTCATTATTAGGGCTGAATTTCTGATTCCATCTCATACATTCATTTCTCATAAATTCATTTATGAGATGATATTTATCGTGACATGAGACCTAGGACCAATATTTGTTTCTGGCAATTATCTTCAATCAATCTGACGAAGCCTTGAAGTACCATCCTCTTTGAATGTGTACATTCCTTGTGGAACGTACACTACTTAAAATTACTTAAAATTAAATTTTTCTAATAGGACTTGATGTGATCAGGTGAGATCAAGCCTGGTTCCATAATCCAAAACTCTATAGTGAGAGACAGCGAGAGAAAGAGACAGGGAGAGAGAGCGGGGGAAGAGAGAGAGAGGGATAGAGAGAGCGAGAGAAAGATTGAGACACACACAGAGAGAGAGAGAGAGTGCACACGACGCACGTGTGTGTGTGTGTGTGTGTGTGTGTGTGTGTGTGTGTGTGTGTGTGTGTGTGTGTGTGGTGAGTGAGAAAGAGAGAGAAAGAAAGCGTGTGTGCATGTGTGTGTGTGTGTGTGTGTGTGTGTGTGTGTGTGTGTGTGTGTGTGTGTGTGTGTGTGTGTGTGTGTGTGTGTGTGTGTGTGTGTGTGTGTGTGTGTGTGTGTGTGTGTGTACTTAAGTAAGTAAGGTAAGTACATCATTGAGTTTAGTGACCGAGTAGAGTTTTAGGGTTATGTTTATAGGTGATCGGAATCCTCATGGTTCAATATTGAAGGAGGCCCATTTTAGCAGCATATCTAAGAAGTACCTCATGTTCTATATTTATTTTCAGTTTCTGACTATGAGAACAAATCCCAAGATTTTAAACACTTCAACCCATGGTTGACCGGAGGAGTCCCTTAGGGCTCTGTACTACTGACTTTTCTGTTTTCGCTCTACATTAAATATCTTTGCAGAAAAATCGACAAGCTTACAATGCATCACAGCTTGACGCATTGTGAGCTTATAGATCTGCTATATTCCCCACAATACGGATACTGGAGTAAGTGGTTATGGGAGGGTTGAGATTCTCAGAGACTTCACACTTTCTAGCACCATGTTGGTTCATTTTTACCCAAAAAATTGATAGCTGGTTAAATACATAATAATGATCAATTATTGATCAAGCTTTTGAATTCTTACAGCATAGAGTTGTAAAAGCCACGCCCAATGATGTGTTAATGCCAACATTTTGACTGTTGCCAGTGTGGTTAAAAATGTTTGATGTATTAGATTGTCTGACGTTATGTCTGCAATATTATTATGTCTCAATATCTTATAATCTTATATTAAAATTGGCTAATGGGAAGACCGGCCAGCCGGCGGGCAGGCGGACCACGGCCAACGTCACTATGACTCAGACATAACCATTAACAAAACCGATACACCCATTTATAGACATGTAACTATGACTCAGACATAACCATAAACAAACCCGATACGCCCATATATAGACATATGGAGACCCAGTTGTCCAGGGCCAATGATCCAACCGCTATGCCAATAATGGTCATGTGCATATACGGGACCGACCGACTTCAAACTCGGCGCGCATCGGCAAGGACTCGAGGGAGTGCGGTGCCCGCCGGCGAGTCGTTCGGATATGGGGTTGTCCAGAATGGCTGCTCCAACCAATATGCACATATATGGGCATGCCATACAGTATATGGGCATGCCATACAGCATATGGGCATGCCATACAGTATATGGGCCTATACTGATGACATCAGTATCTCCATATATGGGCATAAAAGGGACACAGGTAGACAGACAGATACCGAGATCTCCATATATGGGTACAAAAGAGCCACAGACAGATGAGTACAACGGGTACTCCGACAAGGCCCCTGACTCTATACTCAGACATATCGGTCGGATCGGCGGTGCGACGTAGGTGTGAGTGCAGCGTAACTTAGGGCCCGAACCTCTAGTTTAAAGTAAATAAACAAATACATAAAACAAACATTTTCCTCCCCAGAAATTTACAAAATAGTGCTTAAGTGGTGAACTGCAACATTCTATTAGAATGAAATATGACTTCACGTTAAGATGTGACAGCTAACAGCATTCATTTTTTAAACACTGTACAGTTAAGTACATCGACTCTCATAAGACTGCTGTTCTGTTCATCTTTTTTTGAGCAAAGCCGTGGTTTGCAAACTAGAGATGGTATCAAACACACAGAAGAAGATGCAGAAAGAGTCATTCATATTTCATAAGCAGAGCCCTATGCGTATCCCCCCCTCCTCCTACCTTTAACGTTCACTTATTAAATTCGCAGCTGTCAAAGCATAGCTCAAAGCCATACGCAGGCACGCACACGCACGAATGTACGCACACGCGCACGAATGTATACGCGTGCACGCTAACACCCTGTTTCTATTCCCTGCCTGAGACAGGTACTCTGAGCTTAAAGTCATTACTTTAGACAAGGTTTTTAATGGAGGCTGGAGCCAAGCTCACCAAGACAACAGAAATGACCATGAGAGAGAGAGAGAGGGAGAGAGAGAGAGAGAGAGAGAGAGAGAGAGAGAGAGAGAGAGAGAGAGAGAGAGAGAGAGAGAGAGAGAGAGAGAGAGAGAGAGAGAGAGAGAGAAACAGACAGAGACAGACAGAGACAGAGACAGAGAGAAAGACAAATGAAAGAGTGAGAGATATAGAAAGTCAGGGAGGGACAGAAAGAAGAAATGAAAGAGAGAAGGGAAAGACAGACAGACAGACCAGAGCTGTAGGAGGAGACACTGTACAGAGAGGGAGAGAGAGAGAGAGAGAGAGAGAGAGAGAGAGAGAGAGAGAGAGAGAGAGAGAGAGAGTGCAATACAGAGTAAGGCTAAAAAGCATCTTTATTATTAATTCACACCACGCCCTAACCTTACCTGACCATAAAGCGGGTTCAAGTGAGGTAGACAAGCAGTGAGACATTGGAACACGATGACGAGCTGGGGGAGAAAAGAACCCACACAGTGCAAACCGTGCTCCCATCAGATACCTTCTCCTCCAGCTCCGTCTCCATTTTGTAAACTCCGTCCCTGTAAATCAGACGTTTGGCTGAGTGGGCATCGGTGTCAAATCCTGCAGCTGCTTCCCCACTGGGACTCATTGACTTGGCTCCGACGCCTTGGGGTGTCATAATGACAATATTGCACCAGCAAAGCGCTAAATGACAGTGAGTTCAGAGACACAGCGATCATGGTGGCAAAGATGCGTCAATCAATGAGCGATCGATATGACCCTGCCAGGTAATCACAAAGTGCGGTGATTAACAACAACCGATCGATTGCCATTAACCCCTGCCTAGACGAGTTAAGCAGACAGTCACGGTCAGTCTGTGAGATAAACGTCTGATATTGTGAGACACACTTTAATATGCCTCATTTTCTCCATGTCTATAGGCAGAACGCTTTAGAGACCTATGAGTCAGCATGAGTGTGTTTAAGCCACTCAATCCGGGAACGCATCTCTTTCCTTTTAGATTTATTTGGCTATTCAAAAATAGCAGATATACAAGGTCATAGCACGGCACCGAGTGCCGCGCTACGAGCTTACAGATCTGCTATTAAAAAAATATATATATAATCGATGAATATATATTCTACAAATGTCTTCTAAATCCTAACCGTTTTTTGAAAAAAAATATTTTTCTATATCAGTGGTTCCCAAACTTTTTCATGTCAAGGACCGCCAAAATGATATGTATTTCACCGCGGACCCCCATCTCAAAAAATATTGTTCCAGGGACCCCCAGCACAGATCGGAGCTAAAAATGTTTTAAACTCTTTAAAACATAGATATTCAAAGATTTGCACACATTTTAAACATTAAAAAAAAATAGCAGATCTACAAGCTAACTCGGTGCCGAGCTTGTATATCTGGTATTTTTGAATAGCCAAAGACATCTAAAATGACACAGATGCGTTCCCGGTCTTAAAGGGTTAAGCCGTTGTCTGCTGTGTACAGTATAGGCACTTCAGATGCATCATTTGCATGACTGAACTAGAGATGCACTCAGATGATGCGACACCTGCCCATGCTGTGTATAAAACATATGGCAAGACTTTTAACTTACGCTTAACCGTATGCTCAAACATTTAAAAAAAAAGAGTATAAAATCATATGGGATCCCAGGATCCACAGGGGAACGGTGTGGCTCCAACATGGCCAGCCTGTGACGTCAGTCATCTATGACATTGGTTCTCAAAGTGGGGTCCGGGGACCCCCAGGGGTCCTTAGGGGGGGTCCCAGGGGGTCCCCAGCAAAACTAGTTAATAAAGCGTCAAAATCATGTTAACCTTCGTTATACTTTGGCTACCCAAAAATAGCCGATCTACAAGCTCATAGCACGGCACCGAGTGCCGTGCTACGAGCTTATAGATCTGCTATTTTTGAAAAATCTTGAAAATGTGTGCAAATCTTTAAATCTCTTTTTAAAAGGCGACCATTTTTAACACAAATCTTTGCTTCTGGGGGTCTCTGGCACAACATATTTTCGGTGGGGGTCCGCGGCACGAAAAAGTTTGAGAACCACTGATCTATGACAGTCAGGTTCTCAAACATTTTCATGTCAAGGACCCCCAAATTCATATGTATAGGCCCCTGTTTGAGAATATTTTGTGCCAGGGATCCCCATAAGAGATGATTTGTTATTTTATTTCCAAATGTTTCCAAATTGTTTCACAATTTTCCCATGGGGTTCCCAGACACCATTTTGAGAACCACTGATCTATGACTCCAAATTTGGGCAAGCTGCAGCCCGAACAGATCCCCATTGATTTCCATTATGAAATTAAAGTTAACCACTTTAAACCCTATCTAGCCTACTTATATAGACAGACAGATATATATAGCTTATATAGATCTGCTATTTTCCCCACAATACGGGTGCTGGGGTTTAAGTGGTTAATGGAGGGTTGAGATTCTCAGAGACTTTACAGTGATTTCTAGCACCAGTAGGTTCATTTTTACCAAAAAAACAAAACAAATAGTTGTTTAAATACATAATTGATGCTTGCTTTTCCAAACTATTCCCTGTCCGGGGCAGAATGTCATGTACATTTAACAATCACTTTAATGTTTGAATCTATTGAATTCTTACAGCATATATTTAGAGTTGTAAAAACCATGACGTGTTAATGCCTGTGTGGTCCCTACACCAAATCTCTTCATCAAAATAGGTCATCTATAAGCCCACAACGTGTCGCAAATAGGGATACTAGGGTAACATCTGGTTAAATATGTTCTAAAATAAATACATATATATATGTGAAAATAAATAGTTGAGGTAATTATGTGGCAATTGTGGCATACTGGCAGTGTGCTCAAGAAATGTGGCACTGATCAGTCCAGCGGTTTGAGAGATAGTTCTGGAAACACACACACACACACACACACACACACACACACACACACACACACACCATGAGGCGTACCACTACCCACTGTAGAGGCAGGACAACTAAGATCTAGCCTCCCCTAGAAAACCCAAATAACCCGAAAAGATGTCATTGTGTGGTTAAAGGTATATTTCACTTTCAAAAAAACTTTTGGTCATTTTATCGTCTATTCAGGCTTTTGTGAGCCCCCCAGACAGTTTATAAGTTGCTAGATTCAGTATATAGATATTTGATATTCATTTTATCAGACACGCCCCCTTCCTATCCACCTGTTTCTTGGCTGTGTGTTTTCCACTTCCTGTCGGATTTCATTGGATATCATTAGTCATCTGACCGGTTTAATTGGATTTCATTGGATCAAAAGACAGGAAGTGGAACACAGTGAAAAGCCTAGGAAACAGGTGGATACAAACCCATTATAACTTCAAACTCCATTTTAACCCGTTAGATTCATCAAAAACACCGTCCTTGGTTCTGCTGACTCACCCTGCCCTCCTAATACGTGAGGGGCCGTGTTTTTTCGATTACTTTTTTCCTTTTATTTTTTTCTTTTTTTTAATGTATTTAATTTTTTTCATTTTCCAAAAGAAATATAAAAAATAAATGAAAAAAGTAATCGAAAAAACACGGCCCCCTCACGTATTAGGAGGGCAGGGTGAGTCAGCAGAACCAAGGACGGGTGTTTTTGATGAATCTAACGGGTTAGAAATGAAGTTTGAAGTTATAATGGGTTTGTATAGGAAGGGGGCGTGTCTGATAAAATGAATATCAAATATCTAAATAATGAATCAAGCAACTTCAAAACGGTCTGGGGGGCTCACTAAAGCCTGAGTAGACGATAAAATGAGCAAAAGTTTTTTTGAAAGTGAAATATCCCTTTAATGTCCTTAAAGTCACACATCCAACAAGCTTTGAACTGAGCAGATTGGACCTTCCGTTCCAGAGATAATGGCCAAAACATCTTGAAAATTGTCACTTTCGCCGGTTTTCGATTGAGTTGAAATTTCTTTTTTGGGGGTAATAGAGGAGGGGGGGGGGGGGTGCAAAAAAAAATCTCGCCTGCCCTAAATGTAATTCCTGGGGACGCCACTGACACACACAGCCACATCCTAAAGACTAAATAGTGCAGGTCCTGACTCTAACACCAACTCATCTTTCAAGTTTGGAAATTGCATTAAAACTGTCAAGAGTTCTTCCTCAGACATACAAACAAACAGCTGCGTGTGGGTGTACAGTAACAGAACACACGTAACACGTCTGGTGTAAATTGGGGTAAAATCTGTGAAAGAATATGTTCTGTGAATTTCATTTGTTATCCTCCCGGAAACACAGTTGTTCTATACATCTTATTTCGTTATTCACTTACAGTATATTGTTTGAGTCATATTGCAAGATAATTTTACTGTTACTCATTGCATCACATTACACAATTCATATTAAAGGGGGTGTCATTTTGTTTTTGTTAAAGTAAGTGTTCAATAGCTCTACAGTATATTACGGTAGTGATCGTTGCTATAGAGTGTTGTTCAGTAACAGGGGTCTCCCCGTCTCTCTCCAGCTCTTTAGTGAACAGAAGATAAATTTGGGACACCAATTTCATCCAATCTGGGGAGAGAACTCACACAGGATACAGGATAAACAACTGAAATTAGAAGTGTTGAAATAAAAAAGATATTGAGCAGATACAATTGGAACTGGAACACTATAAAAATGTAAGCTGACATAAATGTTCTCTCTCCTGACTGGAGGAAATTGGTGTCTCACCTGAAAGGAAAGAGTAGGCCTACAGTTTGTAATGGACTGATCTGGCTAAAACCTTGATTGATACTTTGTCGTATGACAGAGCATAAGTTCAGCATTACATTTCACTACTTGGTGTCGCTGATTGAAAATGACAGATGAAATCTGCTATTTTCGATGAGCGCCACTGTCGTGAAACGGAATATAAATTAGGCTTATCGCGAGGAACAACAGGATACAGTGATGAATGTTTTCCTAAGACCATGTCCAAGAACGTACTGTTTATCTCTGGGAAACGTTAGTCAAACCCTCTCCCTCAGTGGGAGAGTTGGTGTGTAGTTTCTCTCTATAACCCCCGAACATGACGAATGAAAATCAGGTTTTGACAGATAATTAGACACGCACGCACGCAAGCACGCACGCACGCATGCACGCACGCGCCACACACACGCGCGCACGCACGCACACGCACACACACACACACACACACACACACACACACACACAGTGCATTTATCTTATAATGCATGCCATGAGGTCTTCAACAACTGTCAGTGTGCTAGATGTGACACAACCAGATGCAGAACAGTCCTGTCAAATGATTTGAGTGTAGTCCTCTACCGTTGACAAACAGCCAGTGGTATATGCTGCTTGGGGTCAGATAAGTTTTACACAGATCCCCTGAAGGGAGAAGATTCGCCTATCTTTTCAAACAAAAACTTTGCCAATCAGTGGTTTATACTTGACAATGTTGGCACCAGTGCCTGCAGAAGAGCAGTGTGAATTGTTAGCATTAATCAGACACCATGTGCACATTATCATCAGCATTTGCTATATTTAATTACATGCGTTTAACCACTTAATGTAAGCCTTATTACAAAATGTCTTAAAATAGCCAATTTACAAGCTCACAATGTTTCACATCATGAGCATTGTGAGCTTTTTGAAAAGCTTGTTTTTTAAATAGATCACATCACAATGCTTTGAGAGGTTAGAAATTTGTGGAAAATATAGTTTTCCTTAAAATGACTAAATGCCTAAAACAGACACTACCAAGGTTAGTGTGGTTCAGTAATCCCACGTCCCCTACTTTTAAATGCAGTACTACATTGTTCCAGCAGAGGGTGTTAGTGTAAGTGACTGTGTTTGGGGCCTCAGTAAAATAGGTCAGAGAAGTCCCAGGCTCTCTCTCTCTTTCTCTCTCTCTCTCTCTCTCCCTCTCTCTCACACACACCTGGATGCACCCTGTGCCTGTTTCCTATTTGCTTACATTAAACCCAGTAGCACAATAACACTCCTTCCTCTCTGTATCCTCCTCTTCCTCACCCCTTCCTTTCCTTCCCCTTCATAACCTCTCCCACACACACACACACACACACACACACCTGGCACCCGCACACCCTATCCCCCTGGACAACTCCCCTCTCTCGCTTACACTCCATTTTCCTGCTCGTTCTCCTCAACGTCCTCCTCCTCCTCCTCCTCTAGTCTCCTCTCCTCTCCTCTCTCCCGGCCCCTCCTGCTTTTATTGCTCAGCTCAGCACAACTCCCAAACTTCAGCCATCACAGAACTCTGACAAATATTCTACACGACGAAGCACTCTAACTCACTGCTTACTTTGCTAGCACGCTAACCTTGAGTTTGTGAAGGATGCATAAGGTAGGGCGAGCAATAGAGGTGTGTGTGTGTGTGTGTGTGTGTGTGTGTGTGTGTGTGTGTGTGTGTGTGTGTGTGTGTGTGTGTGTGTGTGTGTGTGTGTGTGTGTGTGTGTGTGTTTTTTCATTGAATGCAGATCAATATCACTGCAAGGTCACTTTAAAATTCAATTAATAAGAAAGTGGACAAGAGAACATCCCAAACCTCCTCCCCCCCACCAAAACCACCACCACCACCACCACCTCATCACCCCTGGAGGGGGAAGCCCCCTCCATGACCTCATACCAGGACACACAGCTGAGGAAACATATACTGTAGGAGAATGGAGGGGAATTAATTAAAAAATACCTTTATTATCCATCACAAAATGAAAATTAATGAAATTAATGTCTGCCAAACGCCATGTTTTATTAACGGGCAAAGAGCAAGCCAGCATAAGCATATTGTGTCTTACGACACCATCTGTGTGTATTTTTCTTTGTATGTGCGTGCGTGTGTGTGCACACGTGTGCGTGTCTCTCTGTGTGTGTGTGTGTGAGTGTGTGTGCGCACTGGGCGAGCCTGTGTGTGTGTGTATGTGTATGTGCCTCCATTCAGTATGCACCACAGAGTGACACCTTAAGGTCAGGTTAAGAACAGAGAAGATGAATGGAGTGCTATATTATGTCTTCATAGTTACTGAACGCCTCGTTAAGTTTTACCGCTGTTGAAAGACCTGTATGTTTACGTTCTACTGTACTTCTCCGAGCACACAAAGGCTGCATTCAAATATGCATGTCGAGTCTTAATATTTAAAGCAGCCTGGAGGTGAAGGCAGCTCACTCCAACACAACAAACGACACACTTGGCTGCCTCCCATCGAAAGTCACACTGCTCACAGACACATACACACGCACACTCGCACGCACGCAAGCACACAAACACAAACCTGACCCACAACCAAACTGACCCGCAACACTCTTTATAAATTATATTACCGTGTACAATTAGAAACAAGTAATTAGAAACAAGAATAATTTGCACGCTCTGGCTTACTCTGAACCACAGTGAAATCCTCAGTGTTCATTTATCCATATATTAACTCTGAGATTGTACAAGTGGAACGTTAAATGGACACTGAGGATTTCACTGTGCAGATGAATGCATAAAATGCGTATCACATATGGAAGCAGTTATTTTCTTAGCTGCGCGGGGGGGCTACGGGGGGCAGCGCCAGGCTGCTATGTAAAGGCTACAGGGGCAGCGCCAGGCTGCTATGTAAAGGCTACAGGGGCAGTGCCAGGCTAGTGGACGACAGGGATGTGTGACGCTGGCTTGTTTGTAGCGGAGCGTGGACGTGGTGGAGTGGCAGAGAGAGGGAATGTGACCCACAGAGACCTGGGCGATCCAAGCGTTAATTACCGTCTGCTAATTACGAGAGAGACGCATCATTAAGCAGTGTGAGCCGCCGGAGGGCTTGAGGACTCCCTGTCTCTCCTCTCCTTCTTTTCTCTGCCTCCTTCTCTCTTCCTGACCCCGATCCTCTGTCCCAATTAGCAGTGCCCTGCTCTTTCTATCCGTCTCTCTTTCTCTCTCTCTCTCTCTCTCTCTCCCTCCCTGTCTCCATCCTTCTCTTTCTCTCTCTGTCTCTGTCTCCATCTCTCGCTCTTTCTCTCTCTGTCTCCATCCCTCTCTTTCTCTCTCGGTCTCTGTCTCTTTCTCCATCTCTCGCTCTTTCTCTCTCTGTCTCCATCCCTCTCTTTCTCTCTCGGTCTCTGTCTCTTTCTCCAACTCTCGCTTTTTCTCTCTCTGTCTCCCTCTCTCTCTCTCTCTCTCTCTCTCTCTCTCTCTCTCTCTCTCTCTCTCTCTCTCTCTCTCTCTCTCTCTCTCTCTCTCTCTCTCTCTCTCTCTCTCTCTCTCTCTCTCTCTCTCTCTCTCTCTCTCTCTCTCTCTCTCTCTCTCTCTCTCTCTCTCTCTCTCTCTCTCTCTAGTGAGTTTCCATCAGCACTAGCTGCAGCCGCTGTCTAAACAGACATTAAGCACACAGAAGCTGTGTTGGTTGGACGCGCTGTGGCCGTGGAGAGCCCACACCTCCTCAAACACACATGACCATTAGAGGAGACAGCGCTAAAGAGGCCATGTGGCCACCTCTTTCCTCTTTACACAATGACTAATGCAGCGTCACAAGCTGTCAGCCATGCCTCGCTGAATCTCTCCCTCTCTCTCTCTCACACAGACACACACACACACACACACAGACACACACACACACACACACACACACACACACACACACACACACACACACACACACACACACACACACACACACACACACACACACACACACACACACACACACACACACACACACACACTCCCTCTCTCAATCACTCTCTCTGCTGTATCTCATAGAGTCTTGCTCTCCCGTCTCTCTCTCCGTCTTTCTGATTCTCATACTATTCTGTTTCTTCGTCCCTCTGCTGTCTGTCTATATATTCCACTCTGTCTCTCTTTTACACCAACTCATTCCTTCTTTCAGTCCAAGTTGATTTTCCGTCACGACTTTTGAGCAATAGCGCGTGCGCACGCACACACACACACATACACACATTGTGTTTTAAACCAACTTACTGTACACACACACAGACACTTTAGAAGAAACTGTCTTTTTAAGGAAGAGATGCAGTAAATGACAGGTTTGACTGTTATGAAATACTTTCCACTAGTCCTCCTCTCCTCTCCTCTCCTCTCCTCTCCTCTCCTCCCCCTCTCCTCCTTCTCTTAGATCTTGAGATGTGTGTTTCCTCTTAGACCCATGGGGTTTGAGGTGGGCCAGGATCAGCTGTTATGGGGTCAGTTCTGAACCTTCTGCCAGCCAGACCATCTGGAGGTCCATGGCCAGCGGGGTCTTGGGACATGGCACCACCATGAGGCAGGGAAGGGAGGGAGGGAACGAACGAGAGAACGAGGAATAGAGGAGGGAAGGAGATAGGAGGGAGGGAGGGAGTGAAGGAGGGAGTGAAGGATGAAGAGACAGCATGAAGTTGCAGCTCTCGGAGAGTGAAGCCTGATCTATTTTCTTGGTTTAATTTTTGAAAGACAACTATTTTGGCGATTGAGTGCATGCAGGTGCATGGGACAACATCTGCACACGCACACACACACACACACACACACACACACACACACACACACACACACACACACACACACACACACACACACACACACACACACGGTGTAGCCTTGCATGAGCTGATGCCCTTGGTGCTGGGGGTATAAGCAGAGTGTCTCAGGGGGTACAGGACTCTTAGAAGTTTGGGAACCACTGCTATAGAGTGTTTGTTCAGTAACAGGGGTCTCCCCGTCTCTCCAGCTCTTTAGTAAATGGAAAATACATTTTCAGGTCGGGATATGAATGTTATCCAATAAGGAGAGAGAACTCATACAGGACACTGTGGATAAACAAGTGAAATTGGAAGTGATGAAACAAAAACAAATAGCAGACAAACTTGTAACTGGAACATTATAGAATTAAAACTGATCAACGATCTTTGTGTTTTTTTCTCTCTCCTTATTGGATAAAGTTTGTATCCTGGATTCCTGACCTGAAAATGTATTTTCTGTTTCACAAATAAGGAGCAATTTAAATTATGGTTTAAATCATGTAACCTAACCCCAGGCTGGGTATGTGTAAGCTGTGACTGTGTGACATATCATCTTCATCATGGACATGAAAGAGGAAGTAATGTGGTTGTACAATTGAATGGCATAGCAATATGTGTTATAGAATTGGGTCCCCATTGGGTCCTGCAGCAAAGAGGTGTACTGTATGTGAACATGAAAGTACAGAGGGCACTTATCTGTCATGATCATGTCACATTCTGTTACTTTTACTTTGTGTGAATGTTCTATTGTTTCCATTTTATTTTGTGCTATTTTTCCTTGTAGCTGCTATCATAGACATAAACACAGTATGCCACTTTGGCCACTGAAGAAATATGCCTGAGTTGTACATGCGTGCCAAACGTTGTATGCTTGCTGCCAGTAGGCCACAGAAGTACCTCCACTAATATATTTCACACATGGTTTATACTTTTTGAAATATTTAACTAAAATGTTATAATGGCAGTCAATGGGGCTCTGATTGGGCTGAAACCTAAATTTGGAGTCATAAATGCGGCAGGCACTCGGGTGGGGGGCAAGTCCCTGCTCACCACGATTGTGGGTTCGAATCCACCATGGTGCATCCGGCTTTGTCGAGCATCTACACAAACACAATAGGCCCGTGTTCAGGAGAGGGAAGCCGAGCGGGGAGGGTGATATTAGTCATTGCACGAACTCCTACAAAAAGGGGTAATTTTTTTTCTGGCTACTCTAAATTTAGATTTTTTTTTAAGAAATAATTGCTGTGTCATAGATGACGGTTTCTATGTGGATGCTGAGATCCACATAATTTCCTAGTTAATTCATACTTCACGTGGTTTTCAACTGACATGTATGGCAAGCATAGGTTTGCGCTAACGTGACTGTGAACACTGCAGACTCACTCCAGCACCGGTCAGACAAGGATGACTTAATAACTGGCTGAATTATTGTTATGAAGATCATGAATATAATGCCTATCTGCATACAACTCTTAATTACAACAGGAAATCATATCAGACTTCTAGAAAAGGAAGCCAGACACCCATTCATTACTCCAGCAGAGTTAAGCCTGATTTATTCTTCGGCATGTGCCGGTCGGAAATACCCGATCTACAAGCTCACAACACAAGTTGAGAGCTTGTAGACAAGGTCTTTTTGGCATGCGACGCCGTCGTACAACGGAGTATAAATCGATCATTAGGAATGCGTGTCATGGAAATGCATTAAGTTAATGTAGATGTGACTGAGACTGACCTGTCACTCAGTGGCAGTCCTTGACCCTGGTTGGCTGACGAAGGCCCTCTGGGGCTGGACTCCCACAGTTGTCCCAGGCTGGTCAGACAGCTGGCTGTCACCGTTCCTCTCATCAACGTCTCAGAACCATTACAACAGGACGGCAGCTAGAAGATCAAGAGAATGACATTCAGAGATGAAGTGTTCAGCTAAACAGCAATCATAAACTCTCAAGAGAGGAGAGGCAACTTTTTGGGGAAGACATGAGTCTGTGTGTGCACCCCTGTGTGTGTGTGTGTGTGTGTATATACAAGGGCATGATCAGATTGCTCATTACCTAACTAGCATATGCTGATACAGATTGCTTTTTTAATGGGGTTGTTATTTTTTGGTCCATGTGTACAGTATGTGTCAAAATGTGTACCTGTGTTTATGTGTAATTACAGCATGTGTGTCTGTGTGTGTGTGTGTGTGTGTGTGTGTGTGTGAGAGAGAGAGAGAGGTGTACTGTATGTGAACTTTTTTGGGGTGAATAAAACATTATATGGGATAATGTCGATGAGCAGGTCATTGTTGCGAAATAAACCCTGACGGGGGGATTGGACGGGTCTGTATAGCCTCACTTTATTGCGATCTAATGCGTGCACCATTCATTACCCCTATATTTACACGACGGCTATTTAATAAAGCAATTCATAAATTGACACAAAATGTAATGAAACTATTTCATTGATTTGAAAAATGATTGCTTACGGTAAATAACTATATTAGTCCATTGGATTATGCCAAGTGCATCCAGCGCAACAGGTCGGCTCACCAAAGTCCAGCGGTTTATCAAATAGGCTATAGGCCTATTAATCAATATTCTGATGCCTATTTGTCGCTTCGAATGTTTTCAAAGAGTAGCTTCTCTGTAAAATGACATCGTGTGTTTGTTTACATGGCTGCCTGTCTTGTTGAATACAAATTACGGCATACTCTCGGATTGATTGATTAATTTCATTCAGCTGCGTTGACTCTGCAGCGGTCTGAGAGTGAGACTGTAATAATAATTGATAGCAGCAGTGGTGGAAAGTAACTAAGTACATTTACTCAAGTACTGTGCTTACTGTGGATATCGTAACTGTGCTGATATCTAGAATAAGTTAACCACTCCAGTATTTCAGGTCACTGTATGTTTAATTACTTAAAGAAATATAGGCCACATGAACCGGCTCAGGTAAAACAACATCTTGGGTAGAATAGACTCAACATGTCATCATAACTTCTGACCAGAGTGAGAGTCACCATCTGATGCCTTCCTCCGGACTGGAGTGATACAACAGGTTATCAATTATTCCCAAGATATCACACTTACAAGACAACAGTAAAATGTTAGATAGAAAAAATAGATACTTTTACTTTACTGGAGTATTTCCAATTTTCAATACAAGTTAACTTCTCCACATACATCTCAGAGGCAAATATTGTACTCCACTACAATTGTTTGACAACTTACAGTTATTTTGTAGATTTTGATTAATATTACAAAACATATATTAACCACTTCAGCCCTATATACATTTAGGCCATTAAAAAATAGTTCTACAAGCTCACAATGCGTCATAATGTGATGTATCGTGAGCTTGTAGATCGGCTATTTTCAAACGATTTTTATACATTTTATACATTTGAAAAGTTGTGAAACGGGACATTCTGCATTATGAGTACTTTCTACTTTTGGTACTTTAAGTACATTTTCTTACCAATACTTTTGTACTTTTACTCAAGTAAATTTTGAATTCCGGACTTTTACTTCAGAGTATTTCTACATTGCAGTATTGATACTTTTACTTAAGTAAAATTTAAAAATGTGAGTACTTTTTCCACCACTGCTGAGACTTTTATTGACAGCAGGGTCATTATTGAAAAATGACAGACTGCTGAATGCAGTGAGCCTGATTATGTAGGCTAATAATGCAATAGGCTAATATAACTAACACAACTTTATTTATTTTTATTTTTTTCAGGTGTGTTAGCTGGACACAGACACACACACCTGCCCTCTGCAGTGCTCTAAACTGAAAGTGACTGGAGTCTTTCTCATTTCTCTCCAAAAGCCCTTGAATATGATTAAGGATTACTGTGATTATGGTAAGCTCACATTTTATATAACACACACCATAAGAACTCCTTTAACTTTCACTAGCCCAAAAATAATAATAATAATAATATATAAATAATAATGTTGCGATACAGAATGCACGACGATACATATTGTCACGTTTTATATCGCGATATATCGCGATCGATATTTCGGCACACCCCTATGCTCTTCTGTTGAAAAATGTATATCCTTTGTAGGACCACTGCTGGTTGACAAGTGGTATTGCATGAAGCTCAAAATGCAATTTATCAAAATGCTATTTGTCCATGCCCATACAGGCTTTCTGTAGGCTATCAGCAAGCAGTAGAAATGTTGATGCTTGCGCAAGTGAACAGGGTTTGAATCCCGGGTAGGACATAACATTACGGATTGCAGCTTTAAGCTGTAAGTAATCTCTCAAGAACAGATTCTGCTCTGTGTTTGAATCTGTCGGTAGCCGTGTTGACAACCCGTGCGCATTGGTTACAAGTGGGCGTGCTATCAGATCAGGAAGCAGGCCGCGCTTTACCCAATCAAATGTAGTGGGCGGGATTTACGTGTGTGGCGTTCCTTCCCCACTAGAAACAAACCGAAACTCATTTAACAATAGCGTCCTCGGAGCCGACAAGACCACGGAAAGTTAGTAACATTTTATATTGCTCTTTCATCATAGAAACAAGTGGGCCAAAACGTTCTTTGGGAGAATTGGTGTTAGTGTTCCGTGGAGAAATATTGTTAGTGGGGATGAAAACATAGTCGCACCACCGGAAGTGAAAGGCTGAAGGCAGACCAAAAACCCCGGTTTCCTTGCACACGGGTGCTTCGTTGAGGCTTTTTACATTAGAGCATTAGAGCCTATATGTCGTACGTGCAGAACTTGAATTTTGACCAGTCCTTCCATCCATCCATCCTCCGCCTTTCGCTCATGTAAACAAATGCACAGATGTACAATACATTCTGTGAATTAATTGAACGTATATTACCCACATCTTCAGGTACACTTTGCAGGCTTTTGATTGATTGATTGAATACTTTATTTAGAAGTTTGCAGAGAAAAAAGCACATACAGTACAGTACAGTTCACAATACAAGGTCAACTAAATAGGATTGAAAAAGTCCAGAAAAACCGCAATGGCTTGTTTCAAATGGGGTCCTCACGTACTCAATTCATGGGCTTTGGCTGCATTAACTATACCACAGTATGTGATTGATTTTAAAATTGCAAAATGTAGGCTAAAACGGGTCAAGTCATGATACAAAAAAAAGTGTGCTCACCAACCATCTCTGCAGCATTAATGCCAAAATGATTACACCAGAAAGCAATCATTAAATCATTATGTGACATCTATCCCCTCCATTTGTCCTCCGCATTGGATTCATCCTCTCAATAGCCATCTCTGCCTCTCTGTGATGTCCTGTGTGTGTGTGTGTGTGTGTGTGTGTGTGTGTGTGTGTGTGTGTGTGTGGGTGTGGGTGTGTGGGTGTGTGTGTGTGGTGTCAGCATTTTATCAGGAATCATTCGGACGTGAGGAGGAAGGGCAAGGCTCACCTTTGCCATGGCTGACATTTTAATTTGTCAGCCATGTTGTGTGTAAGGACACCGTTGGCCTTCCTGTTTCCGTCAATAGCACGTCAATGCATCAGAACAATCGCCACGGGGCAGCGGCGGCTTTCTGGGCTCAATACCATTGATAGGTCTCGATTAAGGCTTCACCGCTGCAACTGTAGAGCTGGCCTGCCTGGAACTGGACGTGACAGAGAGGAGAGGAGAGGAGAGGAGAGGAGAGGAGAGGAGAGGAGAGGAGAGGAGAGGAGGACAGTTTTAGTCGACTAAATATCATATGATTTTAGTCGTCTAAATCTACAGTTGATTTTGTCAACAAAATAATATTTTGGCAGGCCTTGCAATGGCTGATTTCACATTTGGTTGCATGCTGAAAATAGCCGATCTACAAGCTCACAACGCGTCGCAGCGTGACGCGTTGTGAGCTTGTACTGTAGATCTGCTATTTTCAGAGCGCAACACCTGAGCGCAACCAAACATAAAATGACTTGTCTTTTAGTTCTACTGGATCTCTTCTCCACTAGTCCCTCCCTACCATGTTAGTCTAGTTTTTATATTTGACGAAATTGTTTAGATATTTAGTCTTAGTTTTTATGATTGCTGTCATCATCAGACGAAATTAACACTGGGACACAGGACACAGCACACAGGACAGGCCAGGATCTGTGATGAGATGACATGAGATAATATGAAATGAGATGCTAATAATGAAGCCATACAGAGAATTTGAATAGTTTACCAAAGAAAAGGTTCAGGGATGTTTTCATTTTCCCAGAATGTTTAAATCCCACTTGACTAATAGCGTTTCACCCAGATGAACCTTTCTGAAAACACTGTTCAGAAAGGTAAGCGGGGGAAGGGGGGGTTTGATATAGGCCCTAGATTAGGATATTATTAGAACACATAATTGATCACTAGATCTGCAATCAAAAAGATAAATTAGTAGAAGCAACCGTTTTACATTAGTGCACATCTCTTACATGTTCAAAACAGGTAACATAATTAATCACTATTTGATAATTAATTAATAGTACTAATTCTAGGCCTACTTAATGTCTTTGAAAATGATTTCCTATAATGACATGCCCAAAATAAGAAAGCCACGTTTGAAAGTGGTTGTAGCCAAGCAAGCTCTCATTCACAATGCTGTCCCCAGTCAAACCGTGTGTCTCGGTTCTCAACTTGATGCATCTTCTGATGCTTTTAACAAACCTAAAGATCCCACAGGAAGCACTGCTATGTGTCACAGACACACTTTCATGTGAGCGATACGCAGCATTATTAATGAAAACAACGTGAAATGTAAGCTTCCACTCGTCTCAGTTAGTTGTGTTGACAAGCATGCACCTATAAAACCATGGTGCTACTGCATAACAGCTATGACTATGAGGAGACTGGATCGCCACAAAAGTTTTATATATATATCCGTTATATCTCTGTTATACATAGTGTATTATCCCATGCTGGGAGAGTCATTAAGCTTTGACAGCGGCGTCCGTCAGCGTTGCAGAGACACCTCTCCCAGACGTCAATACAGGTTTGGCACACCTTGCCCTGCAGTGCCCTCTGAGACCCAGCCACTGTCCTGCATGTCAGCAGAAACAGAAGCCGCTGTCCCTGAAACTCTCCCTCTCTCTCTCTCCCAAGCCCTCCATCCATCCTTCCCTCTTTCCAGCCCTTCCATCTATCCCTCCATCCTTCTCTTGCTCAGTCCAGAAGTCCCAGGGGCGGCAGGTCAATCCTAATTGTATGCTAATCAGGGCATCGCACACATCTCTCTAAGTGCTGACAATCGATGGGTGACATCAAGGTATCGTAGCCAATGCAAAAGAGAGCCTCTGGAGTAAACAGGCAGGACAGCAAGGGGATGTAACAGAAGTGCACATCAAGCAGTCTGACCTTCTCTTTCTTTATGCTTTCATTTAAACGCCATCGTACAACGGTGTCGCATGAGAACATAGACAGTCTATAAGCTCATACAGTACAGCATGCTGAATCTATGGAAGAAGGATGCGGTACAGTACAGTCAATGCAGTGTGAGCTTATACCGTAGATCGGCTGTTTTCTCACGCGATAGCCTCCTCAAGTGAAACAGGTTTTAAGTAGTCAATTTCTGGTTTCAGCATTCACAGTTTCTTTGCCAGTATACAACTTTAATTCTATGGCAATAAGTCGATTATGCATTTACAGTATTTTTATCGCTGTTAACTGCTCCTCAGAGGGATATTTCACCACAGCAGAGAGGAATGGAGTTGAACTTGGCCTCGGCCCGAGACTATCTATCCTCTGCCTACCACACCGACAACAGATGCCCTTTTAAAGCCACTCTTATCAATATGCTATTTCTCATTGTCCATATAATGGCTATATGCTATGATATGACAGCACCGAGAATGAATGATATGACACAGCCAAGGTCTAACAGCCAATCCACTATCTCTCCATTTAGCACCCACTTTGTGCTCTCCCATACACTATAGGCTTATTACACTACAGACACAGCTACATTCAATTTAAAACGCAACAGAGGTGAACATGACAGTCCTAAACGAATGAAACATGGATAAGCAGAGATGACAGGCAAATGAATAAATCCTTCAATGTGAGATGTCAATTTGTAATTCTTTTATGTGTGTCTGAGCATATGTGTATGTAACGCTTGTAACTGTGCATGCATTCCTGCCTATAAGCTGAGAATGTGCATATACTCCATGTTCAGTGTGTGTGTGTGTGTGTGTGTGTGTGTGTGTGTGTGTGTGTGTGTGTGTGTGTGTGTGTGTGTGTGTGTGTGTGTGTGTGTGTGTGTGTGTGTGTGTGAGAGTGCGTGCGTGCGTGCGTGCGTGTGTGTGTGTGCACTACTATGCAGTGTGACTATTGTTTTAAAGTGGTTGTATGGAGCTAATGTGAAAGTGGTCTTGTTGGTGTAAACAATCTACAAGCTCCTGTTTCCAGGGTCCTATGTATCCAGGATTCCAGAGTCCACATGTGGGAACATGAAAAAGGGTCCTATGTTCCCCGGGTCTTATGTTCCCAATTCTTACAAAAGCTCAGACTATGTTTCTAGGGATAAATGTTATTTCCAGGGTCGTATGCTCCCAGTTCTACATAACCACGGCCCCATCACAGTGATTTGTATTTATTTATTTTTATATTTTTTACATTACTTGACAACAAGGTAGGCATGCTGACAGTAAGGCCTTGAGGCTCATGAGGCGTGCTTGAGCTTATTAAAGGAGAGATCCGCCCATTTTAAGTGTTATCTTTGATGTGTCGCTAATCACTCACCAACATTGAAAGGGACGTTGAGTTATTCCAGAGAGTCCCCTGTCGTCCAGTCTGGCGACCCCCTCCGTTGGCATAATGGGAGCCCGTGTAAGAGTGAAAATCGTCTATTATAACCGATGCAAAGTTCGTTTTTTCTCTACTACTGCTCATCGTGGAGTCTCATGATACTCAAACATGCACTGAATGTCGCGCACGAGCTATCGTTCGTGCAGAACGAGATGACGCTGGTTGCTTGTTTCTTCCACAGACGCCAGGTTCAATGTTGGTGAGTGATTAGCGACACATCAAAGATAACTAAAATGGCCGGATCTCTCCTTTAACCCATCAATGCATCCATGTCACGCTGCCTCCAACCTTTAAGGAACTCCTCAAACCACAAACCTCCACTTGCAACCTCCACTCTGGTAACACCAACCTTCTCTGCATCCCCATGACCAAGCTCTGTACCATGGGCTATCGCCCGGGCCTTCTGCTCGGCCGCTCATTGACTCTGGAATGGCCTCCTTGACCACCTGAGAGCACCGCAATCTGTTGATGCTTTTAAAAGAGGACTAAAGACCTACCTTTTTAAAAAAGCGTTTACTTTAGCTACACTTGTTTTTCTCGGGCACTTTATGCCCTAACGTGATTCTTATGTTTTTTTGCTAAAACATATTTTTTTTAGCTTGTCATGTTTTATACAAACATTTTACCCTGATTAGCACCTGGAGATTTGTTTCAAATGTAAAGTGCATTATAAATAAAATGCATTATTAGTATTATTATTATTATTATTGAGTGAGCTGTTAGATGAGTGATTGCCCACGCCGAACAGCCGACGGCCTCATACATCGATAATCGCAGCGTCTGAGTTGGCAAGCCGTGGTGGATGGAATGGAATAGCTTCTATTATCACCCATTTCTAAATTGTACTAAACCATGACATACAAGTTAGGCTACAGCTAATGTTAGTGGGCTATCTAGCTAGCTACATAATGTAAATACTGTAGGCTGGCTACAGCACAATAGGAGGGATAATATTGCGAGCTTACAGAATATTGAACTTGGACACTGGAAACATATAGGTACATGACAGAAACACTTGCCGGTAATTAATTATAATTTGACATTTTCTGAAAGTTTCCCAAAAATTGTGATGCCAGGGTTAATGTGGTCAGCTTAATTTCTTAAGTGGTGATAATTCTGAAACATGGCTCACCCACATTGGGCCTTCTCTCTGGTGTACACCATAACAATGATGTGATTTATTTTTTGGCGGTTTGGAAGTCATTGTATTCCCCCAAAAACAACAACATAATACATAATGGTCATAATACAATAGGTAAAGATTTGGTGACAGAATGAAATCTGATTAAATTCTGATTAAAGGAAGTAACCTTAGAGCAAAGACAAAATAGACGAATACAAGTATACTGTATCCACATGAGCTCAACTCAACTCATTGTATCTGTACTGTATAACCTTTCTTCACTGATCCGGTCTCAAAGGGCTGTACACAAATAACAAATCATACTTGCTTGTAGAACACAAGAGGTGTCAACCATTTTCAACGAACATGTGAGGAAAATCCTGTGCATACATTTTTAATTACAAGTGTTGTTTTGAAAGTGAAATCCATTGTAGATGTACATACATATTAAGTGAATCACTATGATCCATCTATCCATCCATCCAGCCATCCATCCATACACTCGCTCGCTGCGCGCGCGCAGGCACACACAGTACATAAAGTATATTATGTACAGTATTGTACATATCCTACATACATACAAACAAACAAACAAACATACACACTGTACGAATAGACCATACGCATAATGTATATATACATAGATACATACTGTACATACAGTACATACATACATACATACATACATACATACATACATACATACATACATACATACATACATACATACATACATACATACATACATACATACATACATACATACATACTGTACATATTGTACACATGTGTATTTAAACCGATCTTCTGCATGACTGTCTGTGAACACATTAAGCTCTCAGGAGGTAAGGAGGTCACAACAACATCAAACATTGACCTTGAGGAGCAGACTGCCTCTGCTCCACCGGATGACCTCTGTTCTCCTCTCTCCTCAGATAGCCTCTCTCTCCCCCTCTTCATCGACGTCTCCAAGGCACTCTCTCACACCCCCGCTCCTCCCGTCCACTTTCCCATTCCTCACACATCTCTTACCTCACACAATTATCTCCCAAATCCCTCCCCAGCTCCCCGGCGCGGCCCTTCTCCACCACCACCACCACCCTCTCTCTCAACACTCACCCCCTCCTTCTCCCACAGGTCACACCGCTCGGCCCCGCTCCCACCCCCCCTTTACACTGCTGATATCGGGGTCAGCGTAATGCTTAATTTATGCTCCGTCCTACGACAGTGTCGCACAGGGTAAAAATAGCCAATCGACAAGCTCACTCCGCGTCGCGTCCGTGATGCGTTGTGAGCTTGTAGATCGGCTATTTTCGCCGCGTGACCCTGTCGTACGGTAAAGTATAAATGGGCCTTAATCCCACCACACATAATCTCCTGCCTTAATCCTCTCAATCTCCTACGATTAAACACAAAAAGATGTCCGAGCAAGAGCTGGAAAAATTACAGACATTGTGCAACAGATTTCAGACTATTCTGTTTAGGGAGAGGTGAGGATAAGAAGGCTGTTCATAGGTCACAAGACGGTAGATGATATTATCTAGAACTAGAGGATAAATTCAAAGCTCCACTGACCTGAGCTGCTCTAGTGTAAACACTTTGCTTATATAATTATATAATACACGCCTGTATTAATCTCTTTAGGACTGTGCTAAAGGAGCCCATGTACCGCTAGGGGAAACAAAGGGTTTGTTATTCTGATGTAATGGGATTGAATCTGTGGGTGCATGTCTGTATTCTGGCCGAGATGAATACGGTTTTGCTGCAAGGTTAACAGTAAAGAGATCTTCACTGTCACTCACTGCCACTCTTTCAAATCTCAATCCCTGGAAACCCCACTCTGCTGGAAGGCAGGGCAGATCAACGCACTCTCTGTTCAATGCCTTTATCCATCTTCACATGAAAGACCTCCCTGGTTAAAAAAAAAGGGGGGAAAAAGAAAGCAACTCTGGGTGCACATATAAAACTAGAAAAGATCTCCGCCAGGCCTGGTTGCCTACCCAGGTCTGCGTCAGTTGTGGGATGCAGCCGTCAGGACTCGAGGAAGCTGCAGGGGGAAAATCGAGTTTTGTACGACAGATAGTGCAAACTTTGGAAGCCAAAACGTGAAGAGGTCTGTAATAGAGCCAACTTGAGGCCAATTTGAAAAATTGGGTTGGAGGTTGGCCTACTGAGAGTGTGCATGCAAAGTTTCACACCGATCAGTCCAACAGTACCAGAGATTCACTGTACACACACAGACAGACAAACTCATGGCGGACAGGGACGAAAACATGATCTACCGCCCAATGATTTAAAAACCAAACTAAAAGCCACACTAGCAGCTCCTAGAGGCCATGCTGTTCCTTACACCCAACCAGACCAAAGTGGTTTGAACTGACCCACATTGCTATCCTTAAAGCCCCATGCTGTCACTAGTGGCACAACAAACTATTGGACTACACAGGGAATTGTGTTAATGCTTTACAGTGATCTTTTATCAGCCGAAACCAAATTATGCCATTCACAGCTGTACCATTTGTAGCTGTGCCGAAAGGGATGTCACTCAACTCCAATACACTATAAAAAAATATTATACTTAAGTGTTTTGTGATTATTTAAATTAAGTACTGATTACATCTTGATATTATTGAACACAACATCCTATGCATTCAAAGCTATGGTCTATAATATTAAATATTAAAAAAAAATCGAAATCTATATAACACTGAGCTTAACAGATACAGTACAGTAAACAATGGCTGCAATATGATATTCATCACTGAAATAATAAGCACAGGTTCTAACGACTCACGGCACCATTCTTTTTTTAAATAATAAACATGGCCTTTCAACTATAGTATTCAGATCTGATACAAGGCATTTGTCCAATAGCCTACATATTAAAAAATATATAAAACTTTCATGAAACTTTCAGAAAAATCTAAATATGTTGAAAGGTTTATAATGATGCCAAAAAAATCATACCAGCCTGTATACCCAAGACGATTCTGTTCTGAAGAAATGTCGGACAAATTGGCAAGTTCAAAGCAAGCTCAAACTGGTAAGGATTAATGTCAAGCATGCTCTTTGATTTGCTCTTTGTCCTAATGGAGGAGAATAACAAGAAAGCTCTAAATAAGTCTGTCACTCTGAGTCTGACTCCAACTCTCTTGAATTAATGTATTTGCCATTGTTGCTTCAATGCTTTGTAAACATCATCCATGGAGTGACAGTCAGGTGGCTGGGTGTTTGGCTGTAGGGAACTTGTAGTGACAGGAACCTGTGACGACCTCATGAGGAACAGGTGTAAATACTTTGATTTGGTTTTCAA
>NC_137624.1:29668771-29678916 GCF_963280865.1 Gymnoscopelus braueri
CTTCCGCTGCGTTCGCAACTATATAGCATATTATGTCCCATAAAATTATAAAGTAAAATCTTTAAGCAATAACAAACATCTTTCCATAAATGTATTAGGGGGTCCCTGCTGGGGCTTTACAGTATTTTAGGGGGGGAGTTTCATCGGGGCATTCGAGCTCTCAGGTGTCGCACAGGTAGAAACGTCAAACACTTAAGAGAAGATTGCCTATTTATCGACTGTTTGACCTGGGGCCGCCCGCCTCTTACATACTGTACTGTGTCATTCACACACTGTGTGCGCGGCAAAAATAGCAGACCTACGAGCTCACAAAGCGTTGCACTGCGATGTGAGCTTGTAGATCCCCTTTTCTTCACTAGCTTGTAGATCTGCTAATAATTCTAGCACTGCCCCTACCTGATTGATTGATTGAATAGTTTATTAGAAGTTTGCAGAAAAAAAGCACATGAAAGTACGGTTCAATACGAGGTTAGCCTGCTGCAACCCTCCTGATTTCGTGTATAAAGGGGCGTGTGTATAGAGCCGGCGAGAGACGGCGCCTGATCCCATTGGTTCACCGATCTGTCCGTCAACCCCCGCCCCGTTAACACAACATTACGAGCGACGCCCACTGCACTCTGGTTGGTTGGGAAATGAAACACTTCCTCATACCCAGTACAGGCTATAGTTGGGCCAGGCTTTTATTTTTTAGCAAAACTAAGCAATAAAAGCCTGGAGATCGAGGCTAATACGAGGTCAACTAATAGGAATTAATAAACCCAAGAAAGCCATTGGCTTGTTTCCATTGGGGTCCGTTGTACTCAATTCATAGTGACATTAAATAACAGACAGATATGCAGAACATCATAAAAACAGCTTAGGAAAAAGAAAAAGAAAAAATATGTACAGTGAAACAGTTTGAGGGGGGGGGGCTAGGTTTTTACTTTTACAGGGGCCCGTTTCAAATTGCAGCCTGCTTGTGATTGGCTGAATTCAGGAAGGGAACCGCCCCTACATTAACAATCTTCAATGGTAAGACGACTGACACATTATTATAATGGCAGTTTGTGTGTATAATGGGTAAGAATCTACAGTATAAAACGATACCTTTCATGGTCAATTTCAAGCCCACACAAATGTAATCAGGGAGGGTAAAACAGCCATGCTAAAACATTGTAAGATGTTTGCGTGTCAGTGTAACAAGTGTCGTAAGACATGGGTCCTATTTGTTACATATGTACACTCTCAGAGTTAAAGGGGGTGTACAACAAGTCTTTTGTCTGTATCAGCTGAGAAGGCGGGGGGTGGTCGTAGGTGGTCGTTAATCTGAGTTTGTCCCCCCCCCACGTCTGTCTGTGTAAAACTCATGATCTTGCACTGTGCAGTGCACAAACAGACAGGCACGGGCATGGAGCTTTTTTACCAAAGCGTCAATCATACAAGAGTGTCACGCAAAATAATTGCCAATTTACAAGCTGACCATGTAGATCAGCTATTTTTGCTACATTTTAAAATGTGTGAAAGTGAGAGTGGTTATGTGTCTGTGGGTTTTATAAATATTGAACCCTCATACATGTCGAACTACTTCTCCAAAGTGAGTGACACCCACAGCCACAACACTAGAGGGAGCAACCATGATCTGGTACCACCCAAATTCAGAACAAACATGGGAAAGTTCTCATTCTACTGCTCTGCCACTGTATTTGTGTGTTCATTTTGTATTCTTTGTTGATGAATTGAATACATAGGACCACAATGGAAACAAGTCCCGAGTCACAACACGTCACAACACATCGCTTCATGACAACATGTCGCAACTTGCGCCGTGTTGTGACTTGTTGCGGCGTGTTGTGACTTTGTAGATCTGCTATTTTCCCTATATATATATAGGGAAAATAGCTATTTATAATTTTATAATTTATTTTACATTTTTGGAAATCTTTGCCATGCCCAAAATAGGGAGGCCAGGTTCAAAGTGGATAAATTAACACCTAAGCCCAGCTTCAGTGGAGCTCTTTACAGGCTTATACTGTAGCATGCAGCACTGGCCTGATCAAAAGATCTGTGGCTCCCAGGAACACACATTTCATATTGTTTGACTTCTGGAACAGCATGCAGAGAACAAAGACCACCCGACAAACACAGAGATAACAAAACACCTGTCAGGGGGTCCCACCCACTCACCTCACATGCAAAATATGACAACATTGGTAAAGTTCTGAAAAACACCACTGACTCTAAAAGGGAGGGGATAACATTTAACCCCAGTTCAATTTATTTATTCATTCATTAAATCATTAATGAATTGCATCAAAAGTGATCAAGAAAGTCAATCAAAGAACAAGATTTTTGGCCAGGAATTCCTCTTTTGTCAACAAAAGTGCTCTCAAGATTCAATGCCATTTTGATTGTGCTTGCACCCCTTGGTTCTCCAACATCTCAATGTCACTATAATAACTAAGCTTCAGACCTTCCAAAACAAGCTGATACGACTACTTCTCGGCCTTAAGCCCATGCCATGACCCCCTAATACCAACACACTTTGCTAATTTGGGATGGCTCAGGGTAGAAGACAGGGTTAAGCAAATATCACTGGGATTGGTATTTAAGATAGTCAAAGAGACATTGCCCTCAGTGCCCTCAATACCCTCATACATGTCGAACTATACTTCTCCAAAGTGAGTGACACCCACAGCCACAACACTAGAGGGAGCAACCATGATCTGGTACCAAATTCAGAACAAACATGGGAAAGTTCTCATTCTACTGCTCTGCCACTGTATTTGTGTGTTAATTGTGTATTCTTTGTTGATAAATTGAATACATAGGACCACAATGGAAACAAGTCCCCAGGACTTTTCTGTGTTATCCTTTTACTGTAGCTTTAATGTCTTACTGTACCTCGTAATGTTTATATTTCTGACTAATAAAGTATTCAATCAATCAATCAATCAATCAATCAATCAATCAATTCATTCATTAATTCTGTAGCCTACCTGTCTCTGTCAACAGGAATAATTAACAGGGGGAAAAAGGCTGCTATCATCAGCATCAACATTTCTGTCATTTTACAGTACTTTCCACATTTCACACAAAGAAGATATGACCCAGTTATATTATAACAGGTTGCTTATTTATCTCAGTAATGGCAACGTTTTTAGATCCCATATGTTTGCTTATTTCTCTCACTAAACATGGCAACGTTTTTAGATCCCATATACTGAGAGGACATTGAGCAACAGCGCCACTTACCATAGAGTTACAGTACACACAGTGGCCAAACCATAGAGGTATAATATAACTAGAGGGCGGATTGCCCCGCCCCCAGCTATCATTTCAATGAATGTGCTCAGTGGCGTTTTGAAGCACCCGGAAACCTGCCGGAAGTAGAATTATTGGTTCGATTTTGTATCCCCATAGAGTTATGAGCATGCGCACTAGTGTCCTTTTTGCGTTCTACGGCAGCCCGTGTGTCAAGGATTGAACGCGAGATATTTATTAAATACACTCGAGATGCATATTTATATGTAAATGCATATGTATGTATGTATAATATGTTTACATATTTATATGTATAAATATAAATATCTGTCAGTATGTTTTGCGCGTGCATGTATTTCTCCCCGCCTGCAGTTCCAGCTTTGGCCACTGGGGTGGCAGCTTCAATGTTTCTCAGCAACTCTGGGGGCTTGGGCCAAACACAGTATTGAGGGTCGTCTTTAGATCCCATTTTCTGAGAGGACATTGAGCCCTCATTGGCTGAGGGACCAGCCAATGAGGAAAAAGTCACGGACTGGCAAAGAAAGTCAGACTAGCGAGTGTAGATGTAGACCAGGTTTTGCAACCTGGTAAAAAACCCTTTGGGGTGGTTGAGGTGCTACAGTATAATATGGCATTGGTGCAGAACAAAGAACCAGTCAGTAATGGATCTTATAGGTTCTCTACTAGTTCTAATAGCACCTCTAATAGTTCTATTTTATATAGCAGCATTTGACAAAGGTGCAACTGCATACTGTTACAGTATAGTGCTTTTAAATTCGGGCCTCTAGAGTTCGACACCTACGTGCCACTGCCGATGTGACAGATATGGCCATATATGGAGATCTGTGTGTCTGTCAGTCCTTGTCCCTTTTATTGCCATGTATGGAGATCCCTGATGTCATAAGTATATAGTTGAAGTGTTAACAGACTTTGGGTTATGGACCCCCGCTGTGGGTCCGGGGACCTCCACGAATGGACCCCCATTGAATGCTTCGTGGGGGTCCCCGGACCCCCATTTGGGCTTGTTTTCCCATGAACGCGGCTGCTGTAGGGACAGTGATTTCAGAATTAATTCAATTTTCGCCAGAAACAGGCTGTATCAAATATGAATGAATATCATAAACGATGCAGAGCCACCCCCCTGACAAAAATGCCGGGGTGGTGTGTATATGTTTAGAACACAGTTCTTATATGACGTGATCTAAGATTCTCCAATGGGGATTTCAACACAAAAAATAAAGCCACAAACCAGCGGAACAGCGCCCTCTAGTGGCAGTGACGTCAGACTTCGGTGCTCTATTAGAAATGCCTAATTCTAACCATGAACCTGACTCCTAAAAGCCGAATCCCAATCCTTTACCTAACCCAACTTGAATCTTTAATAGTATCCCCCCCCCCCCCCATGGGAACCAGAAAGATTTCCCCACGAGGTCCATTAAATTTCTCTTGGTTTTACATGTTCTCGTGGGGACTTCAACTTGAACCCACAAAGAGTCTAAAGCATGGTGTAGGCACACACACACACACACACACACACACACACACACACACACACACACACACACACACACACACACACACACACACACACACACACACACACACACACACACACACACAGTAAAAAAAAGGAATGAAAAAAAAGAAAGAAGAAAATAAGATACATTGTCACTTACTGTACTGAGAGGATGTTGGTTCAGTTATTCCCCTGGATTAGGGACTGTGAAAAGGTTTTTATTAGACTGGCCCTTTGAGGTTTGAACTCAACATGGATTATTTATTTAGACCCTTGCCACTTCACTAGTCCCTACCTGCTTTCAAGCTGAACCACGGGTGCAATAAAGGTCACGGTATAACATAGGGCAGCAGTCCACTGGGTGAGCAAGGCTATGCAACACCCATAAAAATCAACTGAAGTCCACCACTAAACAAGCAGCTTTTTGATTCTCACTAATTATGAAATGGTTAAACATTCCACGCGTGTTTCGAGTTGAACTGCTGTACAAACGCAGAGCTTTCACCGAGCCTCAGATGGGGCTCGTCAATTAGTGCATCGGCCGTAGCGCGGCATGTTAATTCTCGGTAAAATATTCCTCCTCCAGCGCTAATTAGGTGCGATCCGTAGCGGAGCAGTGCCGTTCGCCAGGCGAGAGCAGCCTGTGCTGCACAGCACTCCCCCGGTATCGTTTGGCTGACCAAAGCAGCAGCGATAACAGGGAATTATTTTAATTAACCGGTGCCGCCTTCTGCGGCTAATGAGCCTAGTTAAAAAGATCCCGACATCTTGCTGCAGCGTGCGTGTTCTCGGCTCCAGATACCATGGATCATGCGCTCAAAAAACAAAACGTGTAGATAAATAAATTAATAGGTGAATAAATAACAAGAATACATGCATAAATAAACAAATATTTTTAATAAGCCACGCTTATTAGAACAGCCGGCCTCCCCCAAACTGATGCTGGCTCAGAATGGTAGGCCTCTACATTGACTGTGTGTGTGTGTGTGTGTGTGTGTGTGTGTGTGTGTGTGTGTGTGTGTGTGTGTGTGTGTGTGCTTGCGTGCGTGCGTGCCAGACAGACAGACAGACAGACAGACAGACAGACAGACAGACACAGAGACACAGAGACACAGAGACAGAGATGGAGAGAGAATACAGAAAGAGAGAGACAGAGATCCATAACTTTCAGGCAGTGAAGCGTGTTGTATTGTTAAAGTGTACAACTGTTAGGCGTTGCCACCCTACCAGGAATCTTTTTGTCCTGATCAAAGAACAGGATGACAAATTTACAGTGTGACTGTAGGAGAGAGACACTCTTCTCGCTCCTTCCCGAGTCAGAGCGAGAAAAGAGGAGGCTTTGAAACCATGCCCAGTTTTCTGCACAGAGCAGCAGAGCAGGAAAAAAGGAGTTGGCCCTCACTGTGGTTATTACTCTTCAGTTGTGTAACAGTGACATTTGCCCCAGTCTGAAACACATTCATCTCTACCACCAAGCCACCTGCATCCTCACCGCAGAAAGAACTGCTGGCTATGGATATCTCATCTTTACCTATACAAAAATATCACAGTCACATACAGGTGACATCCTCTTTAATACCAGAAAATCTACTGCAAATCAGGTGGCGAGGAAGGGACACTGTGCTTGCAAAGTCTCACTAACAACACAGATTTATAGTATGACCCTATAACTGTGTGTCTGCACGCCTCAGTGTCTATATAGTATGTGCACATTCAGAGCTGACAGCGTATGATCTAATGGTGTGACTTTGTAATCCAGTATAACAAGGGCTGGGGCCATGGCGCTCTAAAAGCTGACACAGTAACCAGGGAACCAGAATCGCACTGACATTGTAATCACCATAAGAAAACAAGCTTAGAGAAGCTGACATAGAGCAAACACAGGTTAGCTAACACAGTGTGAGCTACCCATTATCTAACCCCAAAGAGAGAGGCCCTGGCTTACAGCTGTAACCAACACGGGCTCTTATTACCATTAGCTACATGGGAGCTGAACTTTGAAATAGTCACATTCATCATTAGAGCTCACTTCTCCAGTCTTATGCTAATACACAATAGGCTGCACAGTAAAATACAATGTGTGAGAGTTAAATTAGTTCTCAGTAGAGCTCTCAGATTGAATATATCATATATATATATATATATATATATATATATATATATATATATATATATATATATAGAGAGAGAGAGAGAGAGAGAGAGAGAGAGAGAGAGAGAGAGAGAGAGAGAGAGAGAGAGAAAGGGAGAGAGAGAGAGAGATTTTCTTTTTACAGTGATCTACGCTTTTCTGTACATTGCATACTATAGCCGGATTTATTCTTAGTTTCTTGCCGGTGTCGTGCACCGAAAACAGCAGATCTATAAGCGCACAACACATCGCACGGCAACGCGCTGTGAGTTTGTAGATCGGCTCTTTTCAGTGCGTGCCACGATATGCAACCAAAGTATGAATCAGGCACATCACTCTTCAGCCTCTCATCTAAAAGCAGGGTAGGCTGGCGGTAGCAGTAGTCAAGGTCATTTGATGAGAGCTGGAGGTGTATGTGATGTGAATTCACTCACAGGATTGATTCCTCCTGTACGTCCTAATGATCAAACCCGGGTGGATTTAGAGGATAGTCAAGCCCCCTTAATGAGAGTGAGAAGGATACCGGTGCACAGGGAAATGAGATACGGTAGGTACACACAGATACAGTAAAGAGACCACTTCTCTGTTTGAACTTCAGCTCATCTTCAGAGATGGGGAGAGCGCTTACTTTCTTTCTTTCTCTTACTGGTAGGCTACACTTTTTTGGGAAGCTTGCTCTCTCTAAGGAATTTTCTCTTTTTAAAAAGGTTTTGGTAAACGGTATCTATGGCTGTAAACTGTAAGATGAAGAGCAAGCTTTATTGGCATCAGATGAGAAACCTATATTGCCAAGGCAGTGCAGAAGATAGAACACACACTTTAGCAAATATTTAGCAATACATTATGCAATAATATGCAAATATCAACTTCAAAATCAGTTTAATGAAAATCAAATCACGTGGATCTCGGGATCCACATGGGAACAGCATGGCTCCAACATGGATCTCAGACTTCATGTGACCATGCTTTGAGCATCTATGACATCAGTCGTCTATATCTATGACTGTACAGTATGGCAGGTTTCAGCCCAATCAGAGCCTTGTTGACTTGTTCCATTATGAGTTAAAGTCTGAAAAAAGTATAAACCATTATTTGGGGAAAAATACTGGAGGTACTTCTGTGGCCTACTGGCAGTGTGCATATACAAAGTCCTCTCTCTTAGTCAGCTAGTCTCTAGCAGAGCCATGCCGTATAAAACAATTTTGGAAGACGGTTGGATGGCACTATTACTTAGCCTGGCAAAGTAAAGAGGAATAGATGCCCTGGTTGCTCGGCTGATAGCAACAATAAGCCACTGTGGCCTACTTTACTTACTTCCTTAGCCTCTGGCAAAATCTGCCGTACCACTTAATTCACTATTATTAATCTGGCTAAATCAGTGTCACCTCTTAATTTACCTTTTCAATCACCATTACTTATCCTGGCAAAATCAGTGTCACCTATTAATTCAGGCCATATTAAATATATTTTTACAGACCATAATTACGGGGCCAGAGCTCTCAGCTCTGGACCTGTTTTAATGTTCCCCTCTTTTTTCTTCCGCCACTTTTGGCAGTTCTGGCTGAACCGTGCATACGCTTTTTACGAAACTTGGCCATATGGTAGATGGTCATGAAAAACTATCAAGAAATAATTCTCACAATCTTTCGTCAAAAGGTGGCGCTATAGCAAAATGCCAACTTTGAACAGGTACAACTCATGCCCTGTTTGACCTACAGCCATGAAACTTCAATATACATATGCGTCTACTCATGATCAACAACTTTCACACTCTGACTTTTGACCTCTGACCTTTAGATCTCCCACCATTTTGAATAATATGAAAAACAGTTAAAACCTATCTCCTCCTGGGATTTTTTTAGTAATCTGCACGAAACGTTTTACACATGAACTTTGAACCTATGCCGAAAAACTGATGCAAAAGATTTTCCATAAGTGAAAAAATGAAGCTTTAATGAGCCAATGAATATTGCAGTTTTATGACAATTATTCATCTGCCCCTAACACATACATGCAGACTCACATTTCTTTGAAACTTTGCGGTAATGTTGAGGGTCATTCCAAATATCACTGAAACCAATCTTACTCCAATTGGTCAAAGGGGGGCGCTATAGCGATTTTTTTTAAATGCAAACTTTAAACAGGCAAAAGGTCATGCCTCGTTTGGCCGACAGCCATTAAACCTGCTTACACATGTGCCTTGACTCATGAGGAACACATGTATCACGTTAACCAGTAAGCTCCGCCCTTAGATTGTCTGCAATTTTGAGCAGTTTGAAAACACTTAAACCCAGGATTTTTCAGCTATTTGCGTGAAACTGTATCATCTGTGTGATCTCCTTTTTCACAGGTTCTTGTCTGTTGGTCCAATGGCTTCTCCCTTAAGCGAGTGCCTCACGACCGCAAGGTTGCCGGTTCAAGCCTCACTTGATGCAGACTCATTTAAGTTGAATTGCAAAAAACATGACTGTATCAATGAATACATATGCAAACGGTAAAGATAACATGAAATGCTATTTGAGAGTATGTTTTTTCAATGTATGACGTACTTCATTGTGAAAATATCCGATCTACAATCTCACAACTTTTCAGATAGCAACGTTTTGTGAGCTTGTAGATCGGCTGCTTTCACTGGTTTCGGTTTCGAGGAGACATACAATTTCTCTATTGGTAAATGGTTTGTGAACGAGTGATCTTAGTGTTAGTGAAACAGGGGCTTGGTTCATGACAGAAGGCAAAAGTGTATGATCTTCAACAGACAACTTCAGCCTGGATGAAGCTATAGCACTACTTGTAGTGTCTCATTCTGTGAGTCCGAAGGTTATGACTGACAGAGCCTCCGCCCATGGCCCCGCCCTCTCATATGACTGAGGTCACATGAGAGTAAATCTCACTACTGTTTGTCAGACAGCAACACACTGGGCTAACGGGGAGGCTAACTGTTAGCTTCAACTGTCTGACCGCCGACATGGTGAGTCTACGAAACAAACAACAACGAATAATAACCAGAGCAGTTAGTTTGTATTCTAACACTCATTGACACTATAGTTGTGACTTTCACTTGGTTGTGTTTAATAACACGTCCTGCTGTGGTGTGACTGGTAATGTAAGTAGCAAAGACAGCTAGCACACACACACACACACACACACACACACACACACACACACACACACACACACAGTCACAGGCCGTCTGCTTTTAGCTAGAGCCTGTCATTAATGCACTTATCCCTCTTGTTATTGGTAAATGGATGTCTT